>NC_043013.1:23513930-23613930 GCF_006345805.1 Octopus sinensis
AACTAAATTTGGTTAATTTTTATGCTGCAAGTAATGAATTGAAACAATTGTAGGTGTGGTCTTGTCAATGTTAATAAACTTTTATTAATCTTATCTCCATTTTCTCTCTTGTTTTGTATAATATCAATAATACTATGTATGTATATGCCTGCTTTGTTAGGCTTTCAACCAATCTAATCTTGGATATTGTTATCCCTCCAGGTTTTATATCTTCACTTGTACCTTGATTGTGTGTGTGTGTGTGTGTGTGTGTGTATATATATATATATATATATATGTATCTATCTATTCATGCAACCATTTATTTGTCACAATAATAAAAAGGTGATAATGACAAAAGGTCCCAAATACTTACCCCTCCTCCCCATACACGCATAGAGTTCTGATTGGCATCAACTAGAGACTGAAAAAGATTCCGGATACGTGCGGGCGTTACACGTTCTTGGAAACTATCAGCTGGTATCCAATTGGATCCTTTGAAGAATACAGGGATTCCATTGATCTTGAAGTAGAATGTCAGGCCTGTTGGTAGATAAGAGATACAAGAACAGGTATATGTATAGCTGAGTTGAGAAACTTGGAAAAAGGAGAATCAATACCATTACAAGAATAATTTCTAAGACAGGGACAGGGCTAGAAATTTTGAGGAGGGGTAAGTCAGATGATGGTGCACTTGCATTTAGTGATTCTGCAAAGAAAAAGGCTTGGAAATGTCATTATGAAAGACTGCTGAATGTAGAGAATGACTGGGAGGAGGAGAGCCTGCCAAATGTCGACCCAATTGAGGGACCAGCTACCCAGATCAACCGTACCTTGGTAGACAAAGCAATTAAGGACATGAAGACAAGGAAAGCCCCCAGCCCTTCAGGAATCACCACTGAGATGCTTAAAAGATCTGGCAGTGTAGGTTATGGCTTAGTCACCCGTATTGTAAATTAGGTGATTCCAGAAGAAGTCATACCCAATGACTGTTGTAGCAGCACCATTGTCAACTGCTACAAAGGTAAAGGTAATGCTTTGGATAGAAATAATTACAGAAGTAGCAAATTGTTGGATCAGGTGATGAAAGTTAGAGTCACAGCCCAACTAATAAGAGGGAGATTTAGTCTAGATGAGATGCAGTTTGGTTTTGTGCCAGGGAGAAGCACCACTGAAGCTATATTTCTGGTAAGATAGCTGCAGGAGAAATACATAGCTAAAGGTAAACCCCTGTACTTAGCTCTCATTGACTTGGAGTAAGCTTTTGACAGAGTCCCCCGATCTCTTATCTGGTGGTTAATGCAGAAACTAGGGATAGTCAAGTGGCTGGTGAGAGCTGTACAAGCCACGTACAGGGAGGTTACTAGTAAGGTGAGGGTTGGCAATGAGTACAGTGAAGAATTCAGGGTACAAGTAGGGGTTCACCAAGGATTGGGCCTAATCCCCCTCTTGTTCATCATAGTCTTCCAGGCAATAACAGAGGAATTCAAGACGGACTTCCCCTGGGAGCTCCTCTATGCTGATGACATTGCTGTAATAGCTGAATCACTACTAGAACTAGAGATGAAGTTCCAGGTATGGAAGCAAGGTCTAGAACTGAAGGACCTTAGAGTTAACCTAGTAAAACTCAAAGTCTTAGTAAGTAGGAAAACAGACAAACCACAAGTCCATTCAGGTAGATGACCCTGCTCGATCTGTAGAAAAGGTGTAGGTAGTAACTCTGTAAGATGCACCTGGCATAAGCTTTGGACACATAAAAGGTGAGGCTATATCAGAGGAAGGTTAACAGGAGAAAATAGGTTTTGTGTGTGGTAGATACACAGGTACAATAAAAACCAAAAATGTACAGAAAATAGACTCCATCAACTGCCAGGGGAGTATGTTAGAGGTAGTAGATAGCTTCCGTTACCTAGGTGATCAAGTTAGTAGTGGAAGTGGATACTCCAAGAGCATAGCTGTAAGAATAAGATTAGGCTATGCAAAGTTCAGAGAGCTCCTACCTCTGTTAGCAACAAAGGACCTCTCCCTTAGAGTGAAAGGTAGATTGTATGATGCTTGTGTGCAAACAGCTATGCTACATGGCAGTGAAACATCGACTGTGACAGCCGAGGACATGCGTAGGCTTGAAAGGAATGAAGCCAGTATACTTTGCTGGATGTGCAAAGTCAAGTGTGCATGTTTGACAGAGTGTAAGCATCTTGAGAGAAAAGTTGGACATAAGAGGCATCAGATGTGGTGTGCAAGAGAGACAACTGTGCTGGTATGGTCATGTGATGTGTATGGATGAGAACAACTGTGTAATGAAGTGCCGATCCCTAACTGTGGAGGTAACCTGTGGTAGAGGTAGACCAAGAAAAACATGGGATGAGGTGGTGAAGCATGACCTTTGAACATTGGGCTTCATAGAGGCAATGACTAATGACTGAGACCTTTGGTGATACGCTGTGCTTGAGAAGATGCTTCAAGCCAAGTGAAATCGTATTCGTGGCTGATGCTGGTGTCACGTAACCGGCACCCATGCTGGTGGCACATAAAAGGTGCCTTTCAAGTGTTGGGCCTCATGGAGGCAAAGTGGCTGAGCTCTTTTCGAGTGTTGGACCTCACAGAGGCAAAGTGGCTGAGCTCTTTTCGAGTGTTGGACCTCACAGAGGCAATGACCGAGACCTTTGGCATTATGTGCTTGAGAAGAAGACCCATCAAGCCAAGAAAAATTGCAGTTGTAGCAGATACCAGTGTCACACAAATGGTACCCATACCAGTGGCATGTAAAAGCCCCCATTACATTTTCGGAGTGGTTGGCATTAGGAATGGCATCCAACTGTAGAAATCATACCATATAAGACTGGAGTCTGGTATAGACTTCCAATTTGCCAGCCCTGGTCAAACCGTCCAACCCATGCCAGCATGGACAAAGGATGTTAACAGACAAAGTTGACCTCAGCAGGTTTTGAACTCAAAGGATAAATCAAAAGAAACACCACAAAACATTTCTTTCGGTACTCTACCAATTCTGCCAGCTCATCACCTTAATACAATATCTCATAGGAAAATGTTCCGTCGTCTTCTTGGCTAACTAAAGCTGTTTCTGCTAGTTTTACTTCTTGGTTCTAGACTTTGCCTCTATGTCAAACAGACTCAACTACAAAGGGCTTCTGCACAGTTTTCATTTGCCAGATTCCACTCCCAAGGCATTGTTCAACTTGAGTTAATGATGGGAGATATTTTGCCCAAAGTTCCCCGAAGAGGGATCAAACCTGAATAACATGATAATAAAACAAACTTCTTAATCACACAACCATGAAGACTTGATGTAAAATGATGGTAAAATATCTTGGCTAAGAATACAGCAGAATGTTGATGACAGGATATAAAGCACTGGTCTCCTTCTGGAAGGTTTTGGTAACCATCTGATTTATTCCAGGCAACCTGAATGGTTTGAAAAGTAAAGCAAAATCTCAAATGAGATTTCAAGAGAAGGCATGGGAAGATTTCATCAAATAACGAAAGTTATGTTCTGACTGATTAGTCTGCATCAGTTATAATCAAGCAGACTTCTGATCAAAACCATTCCAACCGTGGCCTTCCTGGGGTTTTTTTTTTTCTGTTAGAATCATAGCATAGTATTTTTTATTAAGAATGAATAACTTGTGCTATTTCTAGCAGACTGAATGACCATACCGAGGCTGCCTTGGTTAGCTCAAACTACAAGGTGCTGCTGTTGTTGTTGTTGTTGTTATCGTTTAACCCCAGGTCAGCTCTGATCAAGCAGATAAATAATTAAAAAAAAAACATTTCTGCTCTGACCATCTCATTCCTTTGCGTTCTTCAGATACTGTGTGTATGTTTGTGTGTGTTTGTGTATGTTTGTGTGTGTTTGCACGATTGCATGCATGCATGTGTGTGTTATATTACTCAATACTTTTTTTATATAAAGCAGTAGACTGATTTGAGAGAGATTCAGCTGTTATTACTAGCAAATCAAGCAGCCATGTAGAGGTGCCTTCATTGACTTGCTTTACAGCAAGTAATTTAGTGTGGTGTTCTACCATTCCTATTCTTCTAATAATAATGGATTCTGATATTGGCACAGGGCCACAGATTACAGGTGATTACAGGTAGTCAATTGCATTGAACTCAGTTACACGTCTCATACCCATACTTATGTCATTTATTCAAGTGTGACAAATGGTAAGGTCAGCAGAGTGTGATTTGAACACAGAACATAAATGGACAAAAACTCTGAAAGACATTTAATGCAACATTCTTCTCTTTTCTGCCATTGTTTAATCTTCTTATCCAATTTATAATAATAACATTTTCTAACTTAGGCACAAGGCCAGCATTTTTGAGGGCTAATGATTGGTTTATACCACTGATCTCAGGACTAGATTGGTTTTATATTTCATTGGCCCCAGGAGAGATGAAAGGAAAAATTGATGACAGAGGAAATTTTGAGCTAGCTTAACATCTAAATTCTACTACTAACAACAGCAACAACAACATTAATAATAATAATAATAATAATAATAATAATAATAATAATGCTCTTGAATTTTAGTACTAGGCCAGCAATTTTTAAGTGGGAAGGGACAAATTGATTACACAGACCCCCCCCCCCCCAGTTCTTAACTGGTACTTTATTTTATCAACACCTTAAAGGATGAAAAAGAAAACTGACCTCAAAGCAATTTGAGCTCAGAATGTAAAGAACCACAAGAAATGCTGTTAGGCATTTTGTCCAGCATGGTAACCATTCTGCCAGCTTTATATAATAATGATGATGATGGCCACTACATCACCACCACCTCATCATTGTCATCACTCTCCCAACCATTATCCCTACAACTTCCATAAATTAATCACACTTACCTAATGACCATTAATTAGCCAACCCTGCCAGCGCCGCCTCAACTGGCTTCTGTGCCGGTGGCATGTAAAAAGCACCATCTGAATCGTGGCCGAAGCCAGTACCGCCTCGACTGGCTTCCGTGCTGGTGGCACATAAAATGCACCAATCCCACCGTGGCCGTTGCCAGCCTCGCCTGGCACCTGTGCAGGTGGCACGTAAAAATCACCCGGTACACTCACGGAGTGGTTGGCGTTAGGAAGGGCATCCAGCTGTAGAAACACTGCCAGATCAGACTGGAGCCTGGTGCAGCCTTCTGGCTTCCCAGATCCCCGGTCGAACCGTCCAATCCATGCTAGCATGGAGAACGGACGTTAAAAGATGATGATGATTACCACAATTATTCCTACTGCTGTTGCTATCATACCCCCCCACCCTCACCACCACCACATTTACTCCACCTTCATCACCCCCATCTTCCACATAATATACAAACAGACATTTACCATCAGACGCTCGCTTTGTCACTGGAGTTTGTATCAGTTCCACTGTACGGAATCCAATCTTTATTTGTTTTGCAGATGGCTCTTCATCCTTGTCGGATGTGAAAATCACATTGAGAGTGTACAAGCGAGCTTTGCCATAGCCATGGGGCCACCACGGCTCAACCACAGCATCCTGGGGCAAAAAAAAAAAATGGAAGTAATAATAATAATAATAATGGTTTCAAATTTTGGCAAAAGGCCAGCAAGTTCGGTGGGGGTGGGGCTAAGTTGACCCTCAGTACTCAGCTGGTACTTATTAAAGGTAAAGTCAACCTCAGAGGAATTTGAACTCAGAATGTAAGCATGGACAAAATACTGTTAAGCATTTTGCCTGGTGTGCTAATGGTAATAATAATAATAATTCTTTTATTAGCCACAAGGGCTCACATGAAATAACATTAAATGACATGATACTAACATAAAAAACAACACGGTTTTACAGCATGTAAACAATATATAACAATAAAAAATTAAACAGATTAAAACTCCCATTGGGGGATGCGCTTTAAGGTCCTCCTGGAAAAACATACAAAATCCACAGGTACCTGATCAACAGGGCAAGAGCCCTTCTCCTTTAATTCCCTTTTTTTACTGGTGTATGCTCAGAACTGGTCCTTTCACACTGGCCATTCTTCCAACATTCACCCACCTTTCAACAAACTTGTTACAAGGTAACACTTCCCTCTCTACCCGCAACTTCCTTTTCAAGTCAAACTTGAAAAAGTTGATGAGGGATTGGCCAAAGAGGAAAGTGTCTGACTTTAGCCCTTTCAGACAAGTCCACCATACTAAAACGGAAGAAATTTTAAAAAATAGTGCTCATGGGAACTGCCTATATCCTATGAAAAGTATTATCTATGTAATCTCCAAAACATCTTAATCTGTAAATATTATCAAAAGTCTCTTTAAATGTACATAAGAACAAACTCCTTTTCCTGTCATCTTAACATCACACTCTCATCTTATAATCAAATAACTTTTAAAACAAACTTCTAATTTGCTCATGTTTTGACAGACACTCTCTAGAACAATACTCTGTGCAAAACTAAAAATATGGCACCCTTGTCATAACACCAACTTGAACTGCTAACTTGTCTCCTGAGGTCTCTGGGTGAGACTTGGAGTCAACTTATACAAATACGAAACAAAAACCAAACATATAATAATAACAATAAGCAAACCTCGAGAGAGCTGAACAATGGTATGAATGAGTACAAGCCAGAGGGAGTAATGGAAAACGAACATTAGAAAATACTCTGAGATTTTAAAAATACCACTAAGCATTTCATTCAGCGTGCTAATGATTCTGCCAGCTCGCCGCCTTAATAATAATAATAATAATATATTAACATCTGGCACAGCTTGGCTGGTTTGGCAGGATCTGACAAGTAGGAGGACATGATAAGGGTTCTATGGTTGAATGCCCTTCCTAACACCAACTATTCTACAGAGTCTACGGGATGCTTTTTTTGTGGTCCTCAACACTAATATAAATTGCAAAGTTAATAACCTTAAGGCAGTCCCTGTAACTGAGGGAGAATAAAAGAGAGAGCAGGGGTGGGGGAAAGGAGGAAGAGGGGGTAAGAGGAGAGAAACAGATTTTTAATTGGAAAGGGTTATAGAGAGGAGAGTAATTGGTGGAAGAGGAGATTAGGAATGAGGGAGAACAAGGGAAAGACAAGGGATTATGATAGGGGCTGAAAGATGAAATTCTAAGAAATTCATTAAAGGAAGGAAAATGTGGGGATCGTGGGGGATAAGGCCAAACAAGGGAAAGATGAGAAGGGGGACTGAGGAAGGGCAGAAGTTGTAGGGTGGGTGGGGGTCAGTGACTTAAAAGGTGAGTGCTTTGGGAGCAAGGAGGGAAAGGGACATTAGTGGGTTTCTATGACTTTCTGGAGAATTCCTCTCCCCCTTAGTCAGCTGCTCCCTTCCTGTCCCCTTCTCCCTCACACCTTCTGTCCACATTTGCCATTATGTGGTAGAAGAGCTCTAGACTCTCTTCCATAATCTTTCAGCTCATCATAATTTCTCACCTTTCCCCTCTTCTCCTCCACCAATTACACTCTCCCCTAATTAACCCTTTTTAACTAAAAATCTGTCCCTCTCATCTTACCTACCCTCTCCCATTCCTGCTCTCTCTCTCTCTCTTCTATTCTCCTTCAGTTGCAGGGACCACTTTAAGGTCATTAACTTTGCTATCTATATTAGAACTGGGGCCACAAAAAAGCACCCAGTACACTCTGTAAAGAGGTAGAAGAGGAAGGGGAGAAGCAGGGGTGAGATCTGAAATGGGAAGACAGGAGAGAAAGGATTGTGAAAGGAGAATCTGTGGATGAAGTGTAGGGAGTCCAGTAAGGAGAAGAAAGGTAAGCTGGCATCCTAGAGATGTAAGAGTGGGAGAGGGGCGAGGTGTTGGTTGTCAATAGAGGTAACTGAGGAGGGAGGGAGGGTGAGAGAGAGGAAGAGAGAGAGAGTGTGTGTTGTGAGTGACGAGATGAGAGTCATGAAAAGGGGTTTAAAATGATGGGGTAGGCTTCTATTGGCCTGTAAGTCCCTTCAAAGACCAACCAGATACCAAAGCACCACCAGCTGCCTGTCCGGCCACATGGTCCAAGAAATTTTCCTTTTTAATGCATCTAGTGTCATTGGAATGCTGACCTCATTTTTAACAACACCATGTGATCTGCATTGACCAATAGCAGCCCAGTTTCCAGAAGCCATTTTGGTCTTAATGCATCTCTCCATTCAGTTATCCGAGCCTGAATGAGTTAGGTTTCTATAAGATGGCTACAAAGTCGAATGAAACGGTTTTAAATGATAAAATATGCAACTCCTTCCAAATGTGTTGAGTGCCTCTAATTTTTCTTTGTTCCCATATGGTTTCTTCTTGGTTTTTCATATTTCCCTATTAAATTGCTCAATGATTTGTTTACAAGGAGGTTTGAGTAGAAATATAAGTTTTTATGATGTTGTTTTGATAAATATAAAAGAAGATAACATTTTTGTTCCTCTTTTTTGTTTTTTCCATTCTTCAATTTGATTCATGAGTTAAATCTAAAAATATTAACCTACTTAGATGTAATGAAGTTTCCAGAAATGTTATTTTACATTTCATAAATAATTGACAAAAATTTTTTAAAAAATAATCAAAGAAAGAGTTTTATCTGAATTCCCATTTTTTATGGATTTTCACTTGTTTGACATGTCTTTTGTGAAGTTCTTTGTTATATTCATTCATTCTACTTTGAAACTATTTCTGATCGATGTTTGACAGGTGTTACATTAAAAGGTGTTTCTCTTTACAACACACCATAACATAATAATAGGGATTGGTCAAGAGTTATTGGGGTGGTATTCATGGTTGGGCGCCTTTCCTGTTACTAACCCCTGCTAAATTTTCAAGTCAGCTGCTCTTGCTCCACTGACCTTCAACAAAACCAGCAAGCTACAGAGGACATCATGCTGATGTTGTTGAACAATGATGAAGACAGATGAAAGCACACACACACACACACGTCATATTATAATGAGCATTGCAACCTTGACAATGTTACCATAAATGTGAAGTTCCATAATACACAACGTATTTACCATTGATATCTCAGTACGTATGTACACACACACACACACAGAGGTTTTCATACAGTTTCTGTTGACCAATTTTCTGCTCAGAAGGCATTAGTTAGAGAGAGGCTATAGCAGAAGATACTTGCCTAAAGTTCCATGCAAAGGGACGGAGGACAGAACCATCAGGCTGCAAAGTGGATTCTGTCACCATTCAGCCATGACTAGGTTTATGAGATTAATGAATTAGTAAAACAAAAAATAATTTCATATGAGACCATTTCAGATGTTTACCTTTGGTATTTTAATGATGGTTTTCAGTTCATCAGAATCCTTTGTCAAGTCTATATTAGAGGTAAGCATGACTTTCAGCTCCGACATGTGAATGGACAGTTTGCCTTTCACAGGGACTCTGGCTCTGTTGTCAAAGAAGACTACCACTTCCAGGTACCAGTCATCATTTCCTTCAAGACAAAATTGAAAATAACATTCATAGGTAAACAATTGATGTTTTCAAATAGAATTTATGGATACAAGTAAATAAAACATAAAAAAGGTTAACTGAGCTAGAGGTTAAAATAACCATCTAAGGGATAGAAGTATCCATTACGCTACCGGTATATTACCTATATTTAACCATGGGCATACATATGCAAGCATATTATGTTCATAAGTTATAGGTAAAGGCAAAGATAAACATGAGTTTATAAATAATCAAAATTTAAAGAAAACAGAAAATGGAGAAATATTGATGAACAACAATTGACTTACATCAATTGTTATTTATTAATTATATATTATGTTGGAAAGGTTTATTTAAATTTTATAGGATTATGTTTTTGATTCTTCTGTGGCATTTTATATTTTCCTTTCTTTGTTTTATTTTTTATGTTTTAAAGAAAACAGAAAATGGAGAAGTACTGATGAACAACAATTGACTTACATCAATTATCATTTATTAATTCAATGCAAATAGACTGCATCCCATCTAACAGCTGTTTCTGCTGCCAATGTTGTATGGTATTGCCATTGATATGCAAAAATATGTAAAATATTAATCATATTTGGTAATAAAACTGATCTGAAACAAGGAGCTTCATTAGAGTGAAGAATAGATAAAGGAGAAAAAGAGGGAAAAGTTGAATTATTATTTATTACCAAATATGATTAATATTTTACATATTTTCGCATAACAATGGCAATACCATACAACATTGGAAGCAGTAACAGCTGTTAGATGGGATGCAGTCTATTTGCATTGAATTAATAAAATAATAACTGATGTAAGTCAATTGTTGTTCATCAGTACTTCTCTATTTTGTGTTTTCTTTAAAACATAAAAAGTAAAACATAGAAAGGAAAATATAAAATGCCACAGAAGAATCAAAAACATAATCCTATAAAATTTAAATAAACCTTTCCAACATAATATATTTTGGAGGATTTCATATTTATACTGATGATGATGATGATGGTGTGAGGGAGGAAAAGGAGGAAGATGAAGTATTCATTCTGTTATTGGTTTCAATCAGTGAACTTTGATCATGCTGAGGTAGCAGGTTTAAGGGATTTTGCTGATTGTATCAACCATAGTATTTTTTGAGGAACTTATTGATCTTATAAGAAACAAAATGCAAAATCATCCTGGAAATGATTTGGTCAGAACTAAACACATTTTGTGCACTTCACATTGATGTGTGAATGCACACACACACACACATGTGCACATGCACACACACAATCCTTAATGCATGCATGCATAATGTACTTAGAATTCATTGACTGGGAAAAGGATTCTGAAGAGATGCCTCACTTTGTAGTCTGGTGGCCATTTAGAAAACTCTGAAGATGAAGGACTTTTGAGTGCCATGCAAACCTTGAACAGAGATGTCATCAGCAAAGTGAAAGTCAGCAACAAGTTCAGCAAAGAATTTGGTCTGCAATAGGGGTAACTTTTCATCCCCTTCCTGTTAAGGTTCTCCAGGCAACAACAGAGGAGTTTAAGACCCGCTTCCTCTAAGAACTTCTGCATACCAATGAGCTAGTTCCCATATCTGAATATGTTGCAGAATCAGAGAAGGAATTACAAAAGTGAAGCAAATTCCAGACTGCAGATGTCATAAGCCAAACAAAGAACAAAATTCATAACAGATGAGATTCTACTGCAATCCCAGAAGTGGCCATGCTTGAAAAAGAAGAGGAAAGCTCCATTCGAGCATTGGGCTTCATGGAGGCAGTGACAGATGACCAAGAACTTTGGTGATATACCATGCTTGTGCAGACCTGTCCAGCCAAGTGAGACTGTAGTCATGGCTGATGTTGGTGTCTGGTCAAAGGCACCCAAGCCACTCACATGTAAAAAAAACACCTACTACCATCTCGGAGTGGTTGGCATTAGGAAAGGCATCCAACTGTAGAAACCTTGCCAAATCAGATTGGAACCTGGTGCAGCTCCCTGGTTTAGTCACACCATCCAACCCATGCCAGCAAGGAAAACGAATGTTAAATGATGATGATGATATAGTGTACCTAACATAAAACTATTGGTGCACAAACAGTGCAGTGTGACCACAAACTGGCTGAAAGAGATGGAGATCTTTGTATGTAGCTGGTGTGCAGAAAATATAATCTTTCAAATGCTTGGAGGGGGTGGGGGCTCCTGTAGGAGTAGTTATTAACTTCTGTTAACTATGTGACCTAATTAGCAGTCGGGTAGGATGTTCTGAAAGTGTAGTAAGTAAACAAAGAATGGATGGGAGAAAATTAGGGAGCTGTTATCTGTGTTGGCAACAAAGGGACTCTTCTGCTGAGTGGAGGTGATATTGTATGAGGTGTGTGTATAAAGTGTGACAATACTTCTTAGGGCAATGAATGTGGAGTATGTGTAAAGGCAAGAAAGAAAGGAAGAGTGCTAAATACATGATGTAGAGTTTATTTGTTTGTTCAAAGCTGATGATTTACTCCAGCACACATTGGAATAACTGCTTTCAGTTTTTTTTTGTTTCCTGAAGAATCATACAAAGCAAGAAACTCTGAATATTGATAGTGTGAATCAAAAGCTTTAATTCAATGAGAGAGAAAGAAAGATCAAACCTTTATATGTCTTGGTTGTAATATCCCGTATAACAGTAGTGTTGAAATATTCCAGATATATGTCACGCCTAGAGAATATTGAAAGAAAACGAAATTCAAATTCTACATTGTCTCATCAAGGTTATTGTCATGATTATTAAATTTATAGTAATTATCATTATCAATTACTATTTTTTCAAATTAAAATTAAATAAATAGAAATTAAAAGCAATCACTGTTGCTGTTATTATTAAGGTGGTGTAAGGCGAAAAGCTGGCAGAGATGTTAGCACGCCGGGCAAAATGTGTAGCCGTATTTCGTCTGCCGTTACGTTCTGAATTCAAATTCCGCCAAGGTTGACTGCCTTTCATCCTTTCGGGGTCGATAAATTAAGCACCAGTAATGCACTGGGGTCAATGTAATCGACTTGATCCGTTTGTCTTTCCTTGTTTGTCCCCTCTGTGTGTAGCCCCTTGTGGGCAGTAAAGAAGTAGGTATTTCGCCCATCACTGTGTTCGGAGTTCAAATTCTGCCATGGTTGACTTTGCCTTTCATCCTTCTGTGGTTGATAAAATAACTACCAGCTGGGAACTGGGGTTGATGTAATCGACTAGTCTCATCCCCCAAAACTTCAGGCCTTGTGCCTATAACAGATTATTATTATTATTATTATTATTATTAAATAAGATGGCAAGCTGGCAGAATCGTTAGCATGCTGGATGAAATGCTTAACAGTATTTCGCCAGCTGCTATGTTTTCATGCTCTTGAGGTTGATAAAATGCTACCAGTTCAGCACTGGGATTGATTACATTAACTTATCTCCTTCGCCAAAATATCAGGCCTTGCACCTACAGTAGAAAGGATTATTGTTAGTGGTAATAAGCCAGTGAAGTGGTTCAAATGGTAGAGGCACAAGACTATATTTCCCTCTTTTGACATTCTGTGTTCAAAATCACAGAAATGGAAGTGAGGATGTTAAACCAGAGACAAATCAAGTCAACCATTTTCCAATCTTCACTGTTCTTTGCAAATGTTTCTTATTTAATTAATGTACATCCTTGTAAAAAATATACAAAGAATACGAGTAATTTAGAAGGGTATTTGAAGATGCTTCCAATAATTCAGAAAAGTTTTTAACAGATAAATATGTTTTAAGATGGGCTGTCTATCCTCTCAGGGGTTCTCAGCAATTCGTTTTGTCTGTAGACCCCTTTGATTACTATTTTATTCTGGTGGACCCACATAGCCTTTTCAGGCTTAAAAAGTAGGCTTTATAGAGACTACTTTCAAATTTCTATTTTGTTTTTCACACATTAACTTGTGCAGGTTGAACCAAGGAAAATGTTGCAGAAAGAAACCTCACTGTTGCAATACGTACTAATATATACATCGAAAACAAAAGTGTGTTCAGAGGCCCTTAAAATACTATTGTGAATCCCTAATTCATTATTTTATTATGTGGACCCCCCATCCCACACCCAATCTTTTATGGATGCCAGTTGAGAACCCCTAAACATCGAAACATTGGCAGTTGATTTCAACTCCGGATGTTCAAGTCTTACAGGCTCATTAGGCTAGAATTTATTCCAAGTCTGACCATGGGGAAACATTTCATTTGCATAGAAACAAGTAAGGGTTTGTGACAGGGAGGGCATCCAGCTGTTAGAAAAAGGTTTCAATAAATATTGTCCAATCCTTGGAAGCATGGAAAAGTGGACATTAAAACGATGATGATTTGTGAGTAAACAACCCTTTAAATTTCAGGTGAAAGAAGGGGCTTGACAAATAGAATACTTTTCTGAAGAGCCCTAGAAAATTAAGAGAAAAGGCTTAACTGTAAAATTGAGCAAGGATTTATAGACATGTGGAGGGAGGGGTGAAGTGCAGATGTGCCTACACACATGCATGCACACACACACACTGTGTGCATAACCAGACATTGACATGATATCGAAGAAATAGTTTTCCTGGAGTTGGGTATCCTGTTGTTAGCCTTGCAAAACATCATCACTTCTTTAAAAAACTTACATAAACATCTGCTTTGCAAATTCTTAGGTATAGGATATCTTTCCTCTTGGAATTGGCCTTCTGATCCTAAACTATAAACTAGAAGTTTAAAATTGTTTTTTGGCTAGGCAAGCTAACTTGATCAAGTTGAGTGATGTGGCCTTTTTGCAGAGCATGATTCCTGTAGTGAGATTTGAACCTATGAGCAAGTGGTTAGAAGCTCAGCATCATAATGTCAGAGCTATCATGCCTTATCAATAACACATAAATAGAAACTATTGATTAAATGATAGATTCTTACCAAATGGACAGAGTCGGAAAAGCTGGACCCCAGTCCCAGCTGAAGGATGCTTGCATCTTTCGGAGGAGGTTAATGTGACACTCTCCATTTTGTTTAGGATTTGGACAATTTGGTGGGACAGTGTAAGGAAGCTTCTCATTCGCTTTGTTAGCAGCAGTCACAGGAGATGTGAAGGCGACAGTAATGGTATTGGTACCGACCTGAAACATTTGTAACATTAAAGCTTAAAGAAAAAAATAGCAATAGCCTTGTTAGCAGGTGAAATAGAAACACAAAAAGTGACCACATTGGCCGTAGGACAGAGGGACAGAAGTGACCATGGTCAGTAGGACAGAGAAACACATATAACCACTGTCAGTAGAACAGATATTTATAAAACTCCTCTTATCCTCCTCCTTTTACTGCTACTACCACCACCACCTCTAATCTTCAATAATATTTTCTCCATTTTCTCTTCTTAGACAATCTGTTGTCAGACAAGAGAATTTAATTATGTTAATTTTAATGATCAGAGACATTCATTAGTGATTGATTAATGCAGCTCATTTCCAAATCAGTTCCATGGAAGGAGTTGAACTCAGTTTGGCAACTCAGTAAAACCCTCATTTGTTGGTGTTTCTTTCAGTAGAATATCATTCCATCTTGTCTTCACTTACATTGGAGGAAGATTAGAGAAGAGAAAAAGCAAGAACTGGGAGAAGAACACTGTAGAGAAAAAGAAAGAAGAGGGTAAACAAGAAGAAAAGTAAGACAAGTCTCTACAATTACTTACCACAACGTATTTTTTCACATCCGTCACATAACGAACAAACATATTGGAAGTATTCCTGACATGGAATCCATTTATATAGATTTGGGCCACAGTATCGATTCCCAGACACACCAGAGCAATATTCTTGGAGGCAACGACAGACTCAGTTACTGGAAGCAATCACATTAATTAAATGACTTAATAACAACATATACAGTGAATGAACACTTAATTCTTTCTAATTTTGGTTCAACACCAACAATTTAGAGGGGAGGGGGCAAGTCAGTTACATCTTCATCTACCCTTCACCTCTACCCATTTTGGTTGTCTCCTTCCCTGCCCTCATTCCCTTTCCCATACAACCTTACAAGCCACTCACCCACCCATCCACTCACTTCAATTTGTCTTGTGGAGTCATTTGGACCCCTTATTGCTATTATCTGTGTCTTGCAGCCCCAACTGATCATCCTCTCCCTTTATTCCCATTAGATGTGAGTAGCCGTGCAGATCCCTTAGCAGGGACCTGTTCTACCCACTTTTCTCATAGTAATTCCACTCATACCCTAGCATGAAGGTGACCCCCCCACCATCCCCCAGAGCTCATAATCTGCAAACTGCATGGTGACTTCAATAATGCAGCTTCCATAAGGTGGCAAGCTGGCAGAAACGTTAGCATGCTGGGCAAAATGCTTAGTGGAATTTTGTATCAGTTGTGTACTGGGGTTGATCTAATCAACTGGCCTCTTCCCCCAAAATTTTGAGCCTTGTGCCTAGAGTAGAAAAGAATAATGCAGCTTCTACTGAAATCAAACAGCCAATCGGTAAAGTGGTTGGCATCAGGAAAGGCATCCAACGATAATAAAATGAATGCCATGCCAAAGCAGGCAGTGGAGTCTTATGTAGTTCCTTGACACACTGGATTCTGGCAAATTGTCCAACTCATACCAGCCAAGTGATGATGAAAGGATAAAAGGAAACTTTGGTGGCATTTGAACTGCTCATAACCTAAAGAATCACAAGAAATATCACTAAGTATTTTGTTCAAAATTCTAATGATTCAACCAATTTGTCACTTTAATGAATAAATACATAATAATATACATAGTGACTGAATATATATTAAAACAAATATATACATACATATATATATATATATGGTGAAAGTCAAATTGTGAGTAAGTAAGACCAATTCCAACTTAATAATTATCTTGTAGTATGTATTTTACTAAAAGCAATTATTAAAGTCTACACTGTCTAGAAAAGTTTTTAAAATTCAAATTTTAATATATTTTTGTCAAAATGGGATTATCAAATTTTTGTACTATTATAATTTTAAGTTTCCTCCATTCTATGAACATACCAAAACCTAAGTGTGTGAGGGTTATTGTCAATGATCAAGATACTGAGGAAGGTAACAGAATTGTCAGAGATGGTAGAGATAATTTTCAAGTTTGGGTAGAAAGTGGAGATTAAAGAAACAAAGGTAATGTGCTCATCTCTAGAAAATACAATAGCACTAACACAGGCCCCACTACAGTCATCAACAGGGTTTTTGATATAACAATTTGTAGAATTGATTGTAATTGATGGTAAAGAGTAGAAAGTAGAAAGGATGAAATAAAAGATGCTCAACTTAGAAACTGAATCAGGCATCAGAAGAATGAAGAGAGAAGCACTTCAAATAGTGTTGAGCAAAGAAAGTTTTGATACTTGTTATCTTTGTTCTGAAAATATCACCTTGACCAACATGCATATCTGATAATGTGTTTTTACTAACACTCATAGGTTTGGTGTGAATAGATAAGAAACTATACATTTCTTATCAGAAGGCTAATGCTGTTGTTCAAGTCTAAACTTAGGTTGACTCAGCAGGCCTAAGATCAAATCCCATGCAATCCATTCTGTATTTTTAAGGGCATCCACGATGACTTTATTTATTGTACCTAAACATTTTTTGAGATGGTTATGACAAGTTTGAGGGAGATTTGACTGCTATGTTAAGTGGCCACACAGAGATTCCCTTGTCCTGTGACTGTCACAAGAACTTACAAATCTTTGTTTTCCTCAGATGAAGTTAGAATCTGTACCAAATATCCTTAATGGCATCAACTTTCTCCTCCTCCTTATAATTTTGTTTTTCTTTGTGTTGACTCAGGATTGGATAGCCACAGTGTCATGGTACTTATTCTCATCTTTCATCCTTTGACACACAAACAGTAACAGAAAAAAAAGCCAAAAACAAAAAGTAACCATCTCAGTGGTGGTATATACTGAAATAGTATGTAATGATTGTAGTTTTGTATTTAAAATATGGTTATTGAAATTGAACAGTGTCTGTAATTAGGCACCAACATCAGACTGCATGTGGTACTAACAAATGATAAAATTCTACCAGATTGAGTACAAGTATTGAAGGATATTCTGAGGTTTCTGAAAGATTTAACTGGGATGTGCATTGTTTCTGATGTTGATTATATCAAACTTAAGAATATGGAAATATACAGTTTCTGATATGAACGAGGCACTCAGTTACTTTTGTCACTCTGCAAAGAGAATTAAGAGACAAAATGGTTAATATAGCCTTCTGCAGAGCTAGCAAACTGAGAGCTAAATAAGAAGACATCATCTACAACAATAAATAGTAAACAAAACAAGTTCTAAAACTGAAACTTGGATCACTCAAGAAATATTTAAATATGTTCATGATTTAATGTAATCTTTTTTTGAGAAAAAAAAATTAAAATATGTCAAAGCTTAAGGTCATCTAATAAATCTAAGGTCATCTAACATTTTCTCTGAATAAATCTATCGGAAACTTGCAACACTAAATGCATGCCATGTAATCCATTGTGACACACATAAAGCATAATTCAAAGAAACAAATAATAGCTCCTCTAAAGTATTTGAGATTTTTCACATTCCAAATCAGTGCCAAATCCCTTACAGTTCAAAATTTAAATGTCCTAAAATTCTAATCTAATACTACTCTGGCAAACAGTCATCAAAACTGATTGCTTCAATGGCAAAGTCTTTTAGTGTTTTACAAACGCATTCCATTAGTTTTTTGAAATCAACATTGACAATAAGAATGCCAAATAGTTGAAATGTTGTTGACAAATAATTGTGGAATTAAAATATTTTAATTACCAAAGTATTTACTTTCTATATCAAGTTTCTTTGATCTCTATCATATTTTGATCAATCCACTCTTTGACTACAAAAATGCACATTCCTATTAGACAAGCACCCATAAGATCAAACACAACCCAGGAATATTTTCACAGGACATCCGAAAATGATTTAACTAATCAAAACATTGTGAAGAAAAAAAAAACGAAGGCTGACAAACTGAAAATATTTAATTCTAATATCAATATTTCATTTAGATTTATATCCATGATGTGTAAACCTCACTTAAAAATGCATTTGTGGAACTTAATCCAAAGCTATTTAATAAACAAGAATTACAATGATGTTGAGTAAGTAGACCAAAATTTTGATACTTACCGGTAAATTTTTTAGTGAAGTTCCAATTTTTCTTTCCAATGTTTCGATAGGCAACATCGTTAAACCCTGCATAGGGGTCATCAATAACGTGGTTATTGTAAAGGGCCATATAAACTCCACCAGGAACTGTTGCTGGATATGAGACATCTAGAATAGGAGAGAGAGAGAGAGATGAATTATTTTACACTCTTGTTAGTACAGTGGAACCTTAGTTTAAGGATTTTATTTCATTCCTGAAGACCCATTTGTCACCTGAAATGTTTGTAAACCGAAACTATTTTTCCTATAGGGAATTCAGGAGAAGATACAGCGAATTTGAGCAGGGATGAGCACTGAGCAAGACGGCAACTGACAGTCTCCAGCTCGATACTCCCAGTTTGCTGCCAACTGTTGGCTTGTGTGCTTGAGACACTGTTCGTCTGAGATGTTCTATGTTGGAAACAGATTTGTTTGTGATGAGAGGGATTCGTAAACTGAGGTTCCACAGTATATCGCAATGTAGCAGTTCTTGATCTATGTGAGCAATGCCATTGATTCTCCACCAATACATTAAGCTGTTCTGGAAAACAAAAATCATCTAATTTAGCCCAAATGCCCTGTATACACATAGACACAAATCTATTCATTTTTAGCCTGAATGAATATATAGAAATGAGAGAATCTCATAAGGCTTGTGTTAATAAGACATGGACAAAGATATTACCAATTTGCAAAGTTGCTGAATTTATAGCAGATACTTTGTTTGATCCTGAGGAATGAGCAGAGCTTAAGGCTTTCCCAGACCTTCCAAGACATGAAATCTATGTAGTTAACATACTTCAGCCTTTACTTGCTTACTGTGATGGCAACTCCATCTCAAGCACGAGTTTAAAGGTCAGCATGGATGAAGGTTTCCTCCTATAGGACAGTGGCAAAAATAGTGGCAACAGTAAAGGTTCTGAATAGAAACAAATGCACTTGGAGATGTTGACCATCATTCACTATACGCCAAACACACAAATCCTCTCAGACATCATCCAGATATACATACATGATGAGAATCAGCTCAGGATTGAGTAAGACCACTTCCTGGACTCATTTCACTCTAAAAAAAAAACAACTGTACTGAATCTCGATACTGTGCCACCAAGTGAGACAAACATTTTCCATGGTTTTTAGCATTTTACTTGACATATATCGATGATGGTGTACATAGCTTGTCTGGCACTGGTTACAGTCTTAAGATTGATTATAAGTTCAAACTCATCACACACAACTGAAAAGTAGCCCATCAGAAACATACATATGTAGATACATATATACATACATTACATACACATACACACACACTCTGCATAGTGGGAATGAACCTGGAACCACATGGTTGTGGGCAAACTTCTTCAATACACACAGCCATAAATGCACCAATTAAAGGTAGTGAAAATAAGATGAGGAGCAGCATTTTTTTGTTAGAAACATAGAAAAGATGGCGAATGTAAACAAGAGACAAAAGCTTGGCTGTGTTACTAATGCTTTCTTATTCTTTAGACCAATAATCCCTTAACGACATCATCACTCTGGTCGTGATAGAGCAGACCCCACTAAAGCAGACACTGTTCCATGATGCCAGTGCTTTCTCGGCTGTATTTCTTGGTTTCATAATTCTGATGGATCAGTAGCTTGATGGAAGTTACTGAACATTGGTAGTTTGTGGTTGCTTCAGGAACACCAGAAAAATAGTTAGTCATGATTCTTTAAAAATGTTTCAGGAAAGACTTTGTTAAATTTCATATATCTTGAAGATAGCAATTAAATAGTTGTTAGCCTTTGAAAGTCATAAAATACGAGGGACGTTCAATAAGTAATGCCCGTGACCCATTTGCTGTTGTTTGATCTATCTGAAATTTTGCCAGGTCGCCGCAGTATATTACCAATTCTAGGCTTAGGCATTCTTCGTGTGTGGAAAGTAAAAATGAAAGAATAAATAGGGTCAAAAGTAAGATGGAGTATGATTCGACAGCTTTTCAATGACCACTACACTTCTTTCAATACAACATAGATCCACATATATACAGGATTTAAATTCAAATTAAGTCAGTGGAGCGCTAACAGCTCCATCCATTGCTAGGATCACTGCCAGAGCAGCTGTCTGGCTTCTGTGCCGGTGAGCACGTAAAAAGCACCATCTGAGCATGATCGTTACCAGCATCGCCTTACTGGCATGTGAACAAAACATTCGAGCGAGGTCATTGCCAGTGCCGCTGGACTGACTCCTGTGCTGGTGGCACGTAACAAAACACCATTTTGAGTGTGGCTGTAGCCAGTACTGCCACACTGGCCCACGTGCAGGTGGAACGTAAAAGCACCCACTACACACTCGGAGTGGTTGGCATTAGGAAGGGCATCCAGCTGTAGAAACTCTGCCAGATCAGATTGGAGCCTGGCATATTAATCTGGTTCACCAGTCCTCAGTCAAATCATCAACCCATGCTAGCATGGAAAGCAGATGTTAAATGATGATGATGATGATGATGATGATGATGATGAATGAAACATATAGTGGTCATTAAAAAGCTGTCGAATCATACTCCATCTTACTTTTGACTATTTGTTCTTTCATTTACATAAACATATAATGTTAAAAGTGACGATGACAGCTCGGTCGTCGTCATCATTTCGAGCAATGAATACACCGAACGTCGAAACGGTTACGACGATGATGATGACGCCGATGAAGATGAAAATGACAACATCGCGACACCACCACCACCAACAACAAGAACACCGATGATGAAGTCAACGACAACGGCAACGATGGCAAAGATCATAATTTTAATGGTCATCATATAACGCCAAAACACATAATATATACACACACATATATATACAACCAATATAGTATATATATGTATACACACACACATTAAAGAACAAACATTTAAAATATCTGAAGGAACCAGGATTTAACAGAAGAGGAATTAACAGAGAAAGGAAAAATAATACCCAGCCTCCTATTTTTTTCACGAATGGATTAATATATATTTTGAAGTATATATAATATATATATATATATACATTTTACGCGTGTGTATATATATATATAGATATATAATATGTGTGTATGTATATGCACATAGAGAGAGAGGTATACCGTTTATACATGATCTAAGTTATATGATGTATAAAAAATGTAATATACAAATAAATATCTGTAAATATAAACCATCCGATTTTCTGAGTACCTCATTTCTTCTAATATATATATATATATATATATATATATAATATATATATATATATATATATATATATATATATATATATATGTGTGTGTGGTTGTAATTCAGGATGGTCATTTTATTTATTTATTTAAAAATTTTTTTTGCCAAAATGAATTGATAAACTTATGTGATTATCAGTAAAGATCATCAGAGATGGTGAGTGAGGCCAAGCTAATTTTTGTGGGGACTAAAGATGAGAGTTTTAAATGCATGTGGCTCATGGTAAGGCAGCACCTATAAGAGGAGTGGCTTCAAATAGTATGGTTGGTCCAAAGCTCAGAGAGCCAAGTAGGAGCAAGTGAAAATCTGATGGACCCTTAAAAAAAAAACTCATAGCATCCTTAAATTTTGAAAGCCTCAAACAGACCTAAGATCCAGAAGCATTACTATTCTGTCTTACAGAATTTCTCCTAGAGGCCCTGGGAAAAAGCATCAGATTGTTAAATTGTTAGGTACCTAATGTAAACAGCCAGGAAACCAGCTCTGCCCATTGGAGTTAATCCCCAACTTATTATACCTATGGCATACAAGAGCAAATGAAATTACTTTAGAGCAGTTTGTATATAAATTTTAAAAAATATACTATCTTCATTTATTACTTGTTTTGGTCATTTGACTGTGGCCATGCTGGGGCACTGCCTTGAAAAAATTTAGTCAAACAAACCAATCCCAGTACTCAGTCTTTTAAAGCCTGGAATGTATTCTAAATTAGGGGGATGTAAACACACCAACACCAGTTGTCAAGCGGTGATGGGAGACAAACACACACACACACACACACACACACGATGGGCTTCTTTCAGTTTCTGTCTACCAGGTCCAGACACAAGGCTTTGATCAGCCTAAAGCCATACTAAAGACACTTGTCCAAGATGCCATGCAGTGAGACAGAACCCAGAACCCAGTGGTTCGAAAACAAACTTCTTGCTGATCTATTTTAATTTATAAATAACTTAATTTATACAAAATGATTAAGTATAGAGTTCTTTATTCAATAAACAAAGTATGGAATTTTAATATGTAGGTACAGGAGTGGCTGTGTGGTAAGTAGCTTGCTTACCAACCACATGGTTCTGGGCTCAGTCCCACTGCGTGGCACCTTGAGGAAGTGTTTTCTACTATAGCCTCGCGCCAACCAAAGCCTTGTGAGTGGATTTGGTAGACGAGAACTGAAAGAAGCCCGTTGTATATATGTATATATGTATATATATAAGTATGTGTATATATTTGTGTGTCTGTGATTGTCCCCCAGGATTGCTTGTCAACCGTTGCTGGTGTGTTTACGTCCCCGTAACTTAGTGGTTCGACTAACGAGACCAGTAGAATAAGTACTAGGCTTACAAAGAATAAGTCCTGGGGTCGATTTGCTCGACTAAAGGCGGTGCTCCAGCATGGCTGCAGTGAAATGACTGAAACAAGTAAAAGAATGTGTGTGGCGCATTAGGTTGCCAATGTTCCACAGTAAAATGTTTGGAAACCATAAGTTTAGTGTAACAGGCACAGCACTGACAAGAACAGATTTGCCAAAGCCATAAGGTCAACAATTGGTGAAATAGAAGGTTAAGCTCATTAAATACTCTTTCAATTTAGGAAGTAAAAAAAAATCAGGAAGATATTCCCCTTTTAAGACTTTGGTTCCTGATCCCATTTCATGTGTTGACACACACACACAAACTGCCAAATGTATCTACATCCTTAAATAAAGGTTATAAATAAGTAAAAATTTACAATGACGTGCACAATCACACTGTAGTGTGCATACACACACACACATTGTCTGCTGACATTTAAATATTTTAAGTAAATATTAAAGTGGAGAATGTTTTGGAAAGATTTCAAAATTATGTCAGGGATGGCAAAAAGAATAAAGAAGTAAAAAGAGTTAAAACTCAGAAATAATGATGTTACTGCTGCTGATGATGATGACAATAACAAGGATGGAGATGGACAAGGATGATGATGATGATGAGGGTGACAGTTCTGATACTTACAGACACTGTATCTGTGACCCTACTTTATTAAATAAGAATTTACTCCTGTCCCCACCATGTACAGAGCTGGCATCTCAGTGGGACTCATCAAATTTACCAGTTTTTCTGTCAGATAATGTATGTACATATGTTCACATACATACACATTATATATATTTATATATATATATATATATATTTTTATATATATACAGGAGTGGCTGTGTGGTAAGTAGCTTGCTAACCAACCACATGGTTCCGGGTTCAGTCCCACTACGTGGCATCTTGGGCAAGTGTCTTCTGCTATAGCCCCGGGCCGACCAAAGCCTTGTGAGTGGATTTGGTAGACGGAAACTGAAAGAAGCCTGTCGTATATATGTATATATATATATATATATATATATATATATATATATCATCATCATCATCATCATCGTTTAGCGTCCGCTTTCCATGCTAGCATGGGTTGGACGGGTCAACTGGGGTCTGTGAAGCTGGAAGGCTTCGTCAGGCCCAGTCAGATCTGGCAGTGTTTCTACGGCTGGATGCCCTTCCTAACGCCAACCACTCCGCGAGTGTAGTGGGTGTTTTTTACGTGCCACCTGCATATATATATGTGTGTGTGTGTGTATGTGTGTGTGTGTTTGTCCCCCTAGCATTGCTTGACAAATGATGCTGGTGTGTTTACGTCCCCGTCACTTAGCGGTTCGGCAAAAGAGACCGGTAGAATAAGTACTGGGCTTACAAAGAATAAGTCCCGGGGTCGACTTGCTCGACTAAAGGTGGTGCTCCAGCATGGCCGCAGTCAAATGACTGAAACAAGTAAAAGAATAAAAGAATAAAGAAATATATATATATATATATATATATATATGAGAGAGAGAGAGAGCTCTACATACATATATATATACATTAAATGCACACACACACTCACACACCAGCACATCAATCCAGCTGTCAACTGTTTAACCCTTTCGTTACTATATTTTTGTTGAGATGTGTTTCTTTCAATTAAATTTAAATATAACAAAGAATTTACTAAAATAACTTAGTTATCATTCAGCTAGTTTTAGGAACATTGTGACTGAGGTTTGGTGGAAGATTTTAATTCAAAACTCATGAAAACAAGACATTTGCACTCAGAGCCAGAACTGGTTTCAGCCGGGTTGGTAACAAAAGGTTAATTATATGAATTAGGTTGGTACCAGTTGAATGGTATTGGCATTAATCCCCAATAATCGTGGTTTCTATCTTTCTGTGAATGGCCAGGATTGATTTTCAATAGCATTTCTTGACATGTGTTGATAATGTCCCAGAAGTTTCCTATATATTGACAAATCCATTCTTAACTGGAAGCAGACCATTAACCCCAACCCCAAGATACATCTTTTGCAAAAAAGGATGTGTTCCTTATTTCTGAATATTTCTCTGTTCCCTACCCATCCATGTCTTTTGCTAATACTGTGAACAAGACTGCCAAGTTGAAAGGCAGCTTAAACTATAGAATGCTCCATCTCTTTAACGATCATGAAAACATTTTGCCGGACATTTCTGCCAGCTCGCTGCTGCCTTCTTCAATGGCTTAAAATGGATGAAATGTCCTGCACAGATCTCTTTCTCTGCACCATAACCAGCAGCATAGTTTCCAGACAGATTTACCTTTGCTACAACAAACACCAGCAATCTCTTCTTCCCCTTTAGCAGTTCAGTACAACTAAAATGTCGTCTTAACATCAGTAAAGTTTTAATCATGTCAGATTTTCCTCTTATAACACTATATTGTGAGACTTCTTTAAAACCTTCAGTGTGTCTTTGTATTATCTACATGACCTTTCTTACTTGCATTCACAACCTACTTGCTGTTACTTCTAATTACATACACCATCCTCGACTTGTTAAATATCTCTAATACACAGCTCTTGCCCAGACACAACCCAAATCACTCACAACTGGTATGTACTACAACCATGAAGAATAAGTTTGAAACATTATCCAGAAACAATGTAACACCCTTGTTATCATTATTATTATTATTATTATTATTAAATTCAACATCATTAGAAGACAGCTGCAGCATACATCAAACAAACATATGAAGCAACAGCTAAATCTTTCAGTTCCTACAGTTGCTAGATCTCACAATCTTTGGTAATCTCTCATGGTGACAAAAAATAGTCAAAAAAGAATCCCAAAGTTTATTCTTCAGACATAGAAACTTCTTTTAATTCACAAAAATTAATAAGTTTCCACAAAACAGCAATGAAGCCCAAATAAGGCCAGCTGAGACATAAAAACAAATTCCTTAAATTGTATCTTTAAAAACAGTTCACATATCTAAAAGGCAGAGTTTCAACATGTTACAATTAATAACCAGCTTATCATCATCATCATTAGATATCAAAAGTCAAAATTTTTGAAAAATGTAATATTTCTAGTATCGAAAGTAAGCTGTTGCAAATTCAGTGCAGATGGGCTGCACATATTGTTTGAATGCAAGATGACCACATTCCAAAAATTCTTTTGTATGGCCAACAAGAGGAGTGGTTCTGTGGTAAAAGAAGACGCATCCTTAGGTATAAGGTTCAGTTGAAACTATCACTAAAATCCCTAAAGCTTAATTCAACATTTTGGGGGAAGTTATTGCCTGGAATGAATTGAGTGATGTAAAATGTGTCATGGTGCAGCTAAAGAATTTGAGTTGAAGAAAGAGAAGGAAAGAATTACATCCTGCAGTCAACAGACACATTTGGCCAATCCCAGGCAAAATAAAATTCATCAGTGTTTCCATTGTGACTTCATAGCAAAATCCATAACTGGATTCAAATTACATTCATGACAGAAGTGACCATCATTATTATTATTGGATGGAAGCACTCTGTCGGTTACGACGACGAGGGGTCTGGTTGATCCAAATCAATGGAACAGCCTGCTCATGAAATTAACGTGTAAGTGGCTGAGCACTCCACAGACACGTGTACCCTTAACGTAGTTCTCGGGGATATTCAGCGTGACACAGAGAGTGACAAGGCCGGCCCTTTGAAATACAGGTAAAACAGAAACAGGAAGTAAGAGTGAGAGAAAGTTGTGGTGAAAGAGTACAGCAGGGATCACCACCATCCCCTGCCGGAGCCTCGTGGAGCTTTAGGTGTTTTCACTCAATAAACACTCACAACGCCCGGTCTGGGAATCGAAACCACGATCCTATGACCGCAAGTCCGCTGCCCTAACCACTGGGCCATTGCGCCTCCACTATTATTATTATTATTGCCCTAGTCACAACATCTCAATAAAAACAAAATAAGGACTGGAATATTATTGTTGACCAGTGGTCTATTCAATTGGGACTGATTTAGAGCGAAGAACAACATCATGCAGGCTTCCCTACTGTCTAGTCCAGCAGAGACCTCCTCCTCCACTACTTAACAGAATCATTTCTACAAACTGGACCCCTTTGCACCTCAGTCCTTGTCCACATTTTCCCCCAATCAACATCAACCTACAGAAGCTCAAGTTAAACACCAGCCACATTCTCTTCCTCAGCCTGGGCTACGGGCATTGTCTATCTTCCAAGAACTAAATAATAAATATTAAAATTTATATTTAGACATAATACATAATTGTTTTGAGAAGGAACAGGTGTGCACAGATGACATTATACAGGTAAAAAAAGATCTACAGCTTTATGTAAATAAACTACATTTTTGACAGAAAAATTAGATTTAAAGTGTAAACCATAGAAACGTTATCTTTCTACATTTATACATTTGACAAGTGATTTAATTATCAAACTTGTTATTTCCCAGCACCGAGGCATCTGTTGCCAAAACAGATGTACCAAATGACTGGCACCAAAACCATGCATCCAGTTCTCCTATACTGTATTGACACACTTGGCCAAGAATTGAAAAGCAACCATTATGTTGATGGTACTGACAATTATGTTGGTAAGGATAATTGTGATGGTGACAAAGAACGATTTGGACAATTTTTAACTTCCCAACCACACGGTTTTGGATTCAGTCCCACTGCATGGCACCTTGGGAAAATGCCTTCTATTATAGCCCTAGGCAATTTAATTGAATTTGGAAACTAAAAAAAGAAACCCTTTATGTGTGTGTGTGTGTGCCTTTGTTTAAACATCTTGTGGTAAATGAGCATCATCAGCAGACAAGCAGTGTCCATCATTTCTAATCTTCCGTGAAAACATGTCTGGCCATGGGGGGGAAATATGTTACTTGGAAATAGGTGAGGATTGGCAACAGGAAGGGTATCTGACTGTAGAAAATCTGCCTCATTGAATTCCATCTGACTCATATGAAGATGGAAAAGTGAATGTTATGATGATGATGATGATGTAATTAAAAGCATGAACAGTTAATCTAATGTCATGACTTTGTCAACGTTTTTTAGATTATGGTTCCTTCTTGAAATATTAAATCATTTTCTGGCACCTTAGACGTTATTAGAGAAAAATTATTTCAATTTTATACTAAATGGTTAGTAACAGAAACAATCACTTCTGAAAAGATTAAAAACTTTTAATGCAAATAAAATTTGTAAAATTTTATCAAGTGATAATGAAATTTTAAGATGAAATTGTTTAAATTAGTTTTATCATGAAATTTATTTTAGGAATATTTTTTAAAAATTGATATGTATTGAAAACATTACTGGACAGAAAATCTAAAATAATAAACATTTTAAAAAAATATTTCAAGGGTGCCCAGTTTTCTACTATTAATATAACAACTCCATAAAAATATCAATGTCTATTTAACCCTTTCATTACCGTATTTCTTTTGAGATGCTCTGTGTTTCTTTCAATCAATTTTAAATATAACAAAGAATTTAATAAGATAACTTAGATATCATTCAGCTAGTGTTAGGAACATAAATTGTGACTAAGGTTTGGTGAAGTTTTTAATTCAAAACTTATGAAAACAAGAGATTTGTACTACAGAGCCAGAGCCGGTTTCAGCCAGGTTGGTATCAAAAGGGTTAATTGCACATTTATTTTCTATATTTCTATTTGCCCGAAACAAGAATATTTTGTGGCATCAACAACCATTTATAATCATTCATCATTTTCTGATTTAACAAAACAAAAAAAATTCTATTGATGGCCAGAAAATTAATATCTCCTAAAAATAACTTTTTGAGCACAAAAATAAAATATTTTAGCAAAATAGAGAAAAATATATCATATTACATTTATTTATTTAGTGAGATTGATGGGGCTGGTTTAGTTTTTGCAAATTTTTCACTATCAGGGACCTTACTTGATAGAGACAAACAAAGATCATTGCTACATACAATTTCCAAGTAATTGTGAGCTTTTGGTTGTAGGAAAGACACTCAGCTAAAACCTGACTCAGCTAGGTAAGGAGTAGGAAAAGGCATTGGAATATAGTCTTACTTTCTGCCAAAGAAATGGGAATGTCCTAGCAATTTCACTACATGTCCATAATTAAATTTAGCTTGAGCAATTTGATTACTCTGCAACTAATAAAGATCCCTTGTATTGAATTTTGGCATCAGCTCTATACTCAATTCCAGATTCCGGCAAATAAAGTGAGTCCACAGCTGTAACCTACACCAGTGTCGCATAACCAACCCACTCAAAAGTACCTTGGATCATAGGGCGACATTCCGTGCTTGAGGAGACCTATTGAGTCAAGTACATCAAAATCATAATCAAATGGTAATTGTAATTGTGATCCCATGTCAGTGGCACATAAAAAGCACCATCTAATCATGGTCAATGCCAGCTCCTCTGGCCCCTGTACCAGTGACACATAAAAAAAAACACCCACTACACTCTCGGAGTGGTTGGCATTAGGAAAGGCAACCAGCTGTAGAAACACTGCCAGATCAGACTGGAGCCCGATGCAGCCTCCTGGCTTCTCAGACCCCAGCTGAACCGTCCAACCCATGCCAGCATGGAAAACGGATGTTAAACACTGATGATTGACAAATAGGTACAAGATCATGTGAGCATTTTTCTGTATGAGAATTCTCTCTCATATGCCTAATAACTATTATTGCAAACTAAACATATGCTCTTAGTTGTTTTGTGGTTTAGAAATTATATTTTTATCAACAGAAGAATTATATAATTAATGAACATTTTATGTTACTGTGCAGTATTTAGACCAGTTTCCCCAAAGAAGGCAACAAGAAGTCTCTCCAGGACTCATCTTCAGACCAAAATCTCCACTCATATCAGCCAACCTTATTGTTGGAATTAGAGCTTAATTCTAAATTCTTAACTAAATTAAAAATAATTTCAGAGGATATTAGAATGTCATAATGAGTTTATCTTTTAAAATTATAACTTCAAAGTATTTCTGCATGTATGCATGTTCACCAAACAATCATTTTTGCACATGAAACCAATCACATTTAACCAATCTACAAGGATTGTTTTTGAGTTCTTTTTATGGATTACATTGCAAGAAAAGGGTTAATGCCTGTCCACAGTGTTTGTGACATTGTCATATGTTAAGACTGGGAAATCATCATGAAAAGTCAATTTTGCTAAGATTATCGAGCTTAACGTTTGATGCAAAGGCATTCACTCTTAGCTGTGTGTTGCGCTTAAGCAGGGAATACTGTGTGTGTGTGTTTGAGAGATTATAAAGCTTCCATTTTGCAGCTCCTGAATGAGGTGGAGCTTGCATCGTAGGATGTCTGGGTGTTTTTGTTCTCAAAAGATGGACATGTCTAATGCACACAGGAAGTCCGAGGCGACATCTTCTGTAAATGAGTATGCAAGCGCAAATGTGAAAGTGAATTAGTTTCCAATAAAGAGAAAGGATGATATTTAAACTTTGAATTCATCTAAGTTGTCTGACAAACGTAATGTCACAAAAGCTGTGATAAATTCCAGTATTTAGACCTCTTTTTGGTCGTGATAGTGAATGGAGTAACTATTAATTTTATGGATTACTAGTAGTATAGCCTAGTGTTGCTTGGGCTTGTTTTCTTTTCGACCCTTTAGAATTGGAATTTTTGAAAAGTAAAAATCTTGCATTATGTAGCTTGTTATTCTCTTTAAGTGAACATTTTTCTGGTTGAAATACACTGAAAAATGGCGACACAGCAGTAAAAAAATCGTAAAAAAATAGGGATTTTCATAGAAAAAAGCACCTTTTTGATGTAAATAATTTTTGGTATTAACATGGTCCGATTTGAATTTTTTTCTTCTATGGAATGAAGAGCAAGCCTTCTATATTACTCTCAATTTTGGTCAACTTGCGCCGCAGAGTCTCGGAAGGCTACCAAACCTGCCATACACAGACAACTTCAACTTTATATATATAGAGATATCATTTTGAAAATTTTTTTTAGAAATGGTAACGTTATGAATGTTTGCAGATAAATGCCTACCTTTTTGTGTGGCTACTCTTTGTCATTCAGCTGTTACAGTCTTTTCTTTTTTTTCTTAGTTTCATTCTTTCCCTTGAAATTCCCCACCACCACCACCACCACCACCATAGATATATGTCAGCTTGTGCTAATCTAAGAAACCATTATTATTTCATTGTCAGAATTACAAAAGTAATGGACAAAACACTTTGTGTATTTCGTTTCATTCCTTTATGTTCTGAGTTCAAATTCCACTGAAGTTGAGACTGTCTTAATCCTTGCAGGGTCAATAAAATAAGCAGCAGCAGCTGAGAACCAGGACAAATAGTTGAGGATAGCAATGGCTCAAAACTGAAGCCTGGTTCTGGTTTTAAAATTCTCATTATCATTATTATTATAAAATTCTGCCAAGATCAGTTTTGCTTCGCATTCTTTCAGGGTTGATAAAAGAAGTACCAGTCATGTGCTGGGGTTGATGGGATTAGCCCTCCCCCTTAAAACTGCTGGTCATGTGCCAAAATTTCAAGTTTTAGCACAACACCAACAATTTGAGGGGAGGGGATAAATCAATTATATCGAACCCTGTGTTCCACTTGTACTTATTTTATTGACCCTGAAGGAATGAAAGGTAAAGTTGACCTTGGCAGAATTTGAACTCAGAACATGAAGACAAATGAAATGCTGCTAAGCGTTTTTCTCAGTATGCTAACGACTGCCAGCTTGCTTTAATCAAGGGATAATAATAACCCTTTCTATTAAAGCACAAGCCCTGAAATTTTGGGAGAAGAATCTAGTTGCTTACATTGATCCCAGAATTTCACTGGTACTTAATTTATCAACCCTGAAAGGATGAAAGGCAATCAACCTTGGCAGAATTTGAACTCTGAATTTGCGGCAGATGAAATATCACTAAGCATTTCACCCAGTGTGCTAATGATTCTGCCAGCTCACCACCTTATTTAATAATAATAATATAATAATAATAAAGGTGGTAAATGGTCAGAATCATTAGCATGCTGTACAAAAGCTTACCAGCATTTCTGGTGGCTTTACGTTCTGAGTTCAATTCTGCTGAAGTCAACTTTGTCTTTCATCCTTTCAAAGTTGATAAAATAAGGACCAATCAAGTTAAGGGGTCAATGTAATAGACTGGCCCCCTTCCAAAATATCAGGTGTTGTACCTATTGTAGAAAGAATCATCATCATCACTTGGAGAGTATACATGCATTTATTTCAATCCAAAGGGGGGGGGGGATATTTATCACCAGAGAACCACCTATATAAAATTATATACAATATAATAATAATAATGATAATAAATAATAACAATAAATAATAACAATAAGTAATGACAATAAATAATAACAATAATAATAACAATAATAATAATAACAATAATAATAATAATAATAATAATCTCTGCTTTAGTAAAGCTGGAACTGAGCTAAATTTCCACTGATGACAAGAACTAGAATAATCAGTGCTTCAAAACATTTTGGAAGAAATCCTGTCAATTGAAAAAAGTTATAGCCCTACCTGCTGTACTTTCAAAGCTGAAGACTTAGCTAAAACACATTGTAAGACATCTCTCTGCCCATATATTTGTGCCCCAGAATTTGAAGCAAAGGAACACAAAAGTGACATCAGAAGTAAGGTGAACCCGTGGCTGGTCTGGGTGAGTGGTTAAAACTAGGATAACATTTAGTCAGGAGGCATCGAATTGGATATGCAACTGCTAAAACCCACCAAAGGCTACAAAGACATATTGGGATTGTGCCTAGTTGAAGACAACAAGACAAAGGGCAAAAGAATGATGACACATGGCTCAATGCCTGGTTGTTACATTTGTCATAGTAAGACCCCATCCCCACATAGTCGTTCCTACTCTAAAGAACTAAATGGGCTAAGCAAAAAAAAAAAATAAAAATAACAACAAAAAACTATAAAGGAAAGTATTGGAAACCAGAACTGAGGTAATAATAAGAGCAGCCAGCCTCAGTTTTCATGGCACCAGTTGTCAAAACTCAAAGAATAAGAGAAGTAATTGCTTTATGCCTAGTCCTAGAAATAGGCAGGCACTTTGTCCCTTAACAGAAGCAACCAGTTGTGCCACTCTGTCTTCATGCGATGAAAAAGAACTAATGGAAACTAATGAGGAAACCAAAGAAAAGAAATAGAAGAAAAATCCTCCCCCACCACCAAAAAAGAAGTCAACACAAAACAACTAAATTGGGTAAAGAAGAACATCTGCGATATAATAATGAAGAAAATAAACAAACTGACAAAGATGAAGAAAATGAGAATGAAGAACTGATCTTCACCATTCTTCAAAAATCAAAACAACTTCTAGATAAAATTCCATATCTGTGGTGCCATAAATATTCCAATGGAGAGAAAATAATAGAAGCAGAGCCAGATTTGGAACATTGGCAACATTCAAAAAATAGATTATTAATAAATGCAAAGCTAAAACAAATATAACGAATTGAAACAGGATTTGGGTGTTTTTCAGGCGCAACCAACTGAAACGACAGTAATCATTGGTGTGATTGTTCACAAAGTACAAAACAAACAAATAAATGAATATCTAAATCAATACACAACTAATTAATAGCAAAGATGAACTAACGAGTCTGAATGGCAGGAGCTCAATGAGCCTGAAAGATTGTTATTTCTGCAGCTCGACACAGCAAAATGGCAGAATCAGAGTCCAAAACAAAATGCTCCGTAACATTTCTTCTAACTCTTTAAGCTCCGAGTTCAAATACCACTGAGGTTAACTTTGCCTTACATCCTTTCAGGGTTAACAAAATAAAGTACCCATCTAGTATAGGGGTCAATGGAATCGATTTTTCTCCTCTTCTCAAAATTGCTGGTTTTGCAACACAATTAGAAAGAATCTTTTACCACCATTTCTTTGTTACCTTCTCCCCGCCAAGGATGGGGGTCGGTACCTGAACTCAGCTAATTACATGCTTATGAAACAAACATTAATTAGACTTTAGAAGATTTAACAAAATGCCTGACAATATTACTTCCAACTCTTTACATTCTGAGTTCAAATCCTGCCCTCGTTAACTTTGCTTTTCATTTATCTGGGGCTGATAAAATATCAGTCAAATACTGGATTCAATGGTATCGACTAAGATCATCACAGTTAGAACTAATGTAAGGGTGATAACGCCATCCCACCTGAAACAATACCTTCAAGGTCATTCTGGATGTATATATATTCTTTTTTTATTTTATTTTATTTTATCTAGTTTCAGCTCACGAGCTGTGGCCATGCTGGGGCACCGCCATTCTTTGTTTAAAAAACTTACTGACCATGACATTTTCCTGCCTCCAGTTGTAGAGAGGTTATGTGCTTCTGCCCATTTGAATCTTATGAGTTGCCTATACAGCTAAGAGCCATATAGGTGTGAAACAAATGGTCACTCTTTGATGGGCCATAACATATTGTGTAAAATGTTATAAATCAAGAACACCTATTTAATATTTTAGAGAAGGGAATGAGATGTGATGATGGCCTTAGATATGACAATTTATTAGCGTGAAAATTATGCAAATAGGATTCAAATGAAAACATATTGTCATATTTCTTCAGGATGGTCTTTTCTTTTGAGTGTGTGTGTGGGGTGGGGAGAGGCACACACTCTATATTTGTTGTTTACTTCAGTTTTATTATTGTTCTTATTTTAGTGTTCTTTGTCTGAAATCTTTGTCACACATCCTGTGGCCTCTTCAGAATGGACTAAACAAAACAGGAAGAAACACATAGGATGGAGAGTCACTGAAGAGATCACAGGATGTGTGACGAAAGATTCCCAGACATAGGACATAAAATAAGAGCAATAATGAAATAAATCTGAAGGAAAAAAACAAATATACAGTGCATGTGTTTATTTGGCAAATCTTGTAAAAGAAATTCATAAACATAAGGAAACGAAAACCATTTAGCAAATTCCTTTAAGCAAAAAATTCTTGATTTACAGCATTGCCATGTGATTGAGATATTTAAATCGTGCAGAGGAAAAAGAATATAAAAGACTAATAATGAATAAAGTACTTTCAATAACACTTCTTTTTATTGAATTCAGATCTTTAAAGTAAATGAAACACCAGATGGAATTGATCTCAGAACAAAGAACAGAAATAAATGTATTTAGTTCCGCCTTCGACCATCTGTCACCTCCAAAAGCCTTGATTGTAATATATTTCATGACATATTAAATAATGCATGTAAAGTACACTTGAACTAAAAAATAATAATAATAATAATAAAACGTTTCTAAGGATGTAAGGTGCCAAGATCAAATCAATATTTCATTCAGTAAAGAAGATGTGTTGGCAAAGACAGGGTCCCATATTAAGGGCCAGGCTGTATTTAGTTTCAAATCAATATGTTTTGGGTTCAGTTTTTATTGGGATTCTATCTAATGGGGGAAGGTTAAATGTAAATACCAATAAGGAGTAGATTCTAACAACTATATACACTCGGTCCAAACAGAGTTGGTCATGAGCCAACTTAACAAAAGAAGAAAAAAACAAAAATCAATATTTTGCTATAGTGGTTCTATTCTTTTTTTTTTTTTTTGCAATAAGCCGTTTACTTGCATCCACCAAACCCAAAACCCACCCAACACACACACACACACACGCTGTCTTTGGTGCTAATGACTTCTATTTGATATTATTTCTAGACTTAAGCAGATAGATATTTAAATGAGGCAAGAGACTGCTGAGAATGGTTTTGGCCTTAACCAAAGAAAAAGACGAAACTGTTACTTAAACACTAAATGAAACGGCATAAGTCTGAATTAAAAATTTATGAGGTAAAATTTCCACAATGTTCTTTCAGTTATTACACTTGCATTACGATGCAGAAGAAAACTACACACACACACACACACACACACACATACATACATACATATTTATACACATACTTATTTGCATTCATGCAGACATACACTCCATGATTATTGAAACCCACAAGACATTGACATCAACTGGAAACCTCTGCAGAAATAGTGACATCAACAGATTCTACCTTAGAAGAGAGAAAGGAAGCAAAAGGGCAAAGCTTCTTTCCTTCTCGAGCCATGCCTGGCTCATAAGGGCCAGTTTCCCGGTTTCCTTGGCGTATAGGTTCCCCACCTGGACGGGACGCCGGTCTGTCGCAGGTGGGCTGCAAGATGCAGGAAGAAAGAGTGAGAGAAAGTTGTGGCAAAAGAGTCAGCAGAAGTTCGCCATTACCTTCTGCCGGAGCCGCGTGGAGCTTAGGTGTTTCGCTCATAAACACACACATCGCCTGGTCTGAGATTCGAACCAGCAATCCCTCGACCACGAGTCTGCTGCTCTAACCACTAGGCCATGAGCCTCCACAAAAGGGTAAAGTTCAGTGCAGCTGGCCTTCAAATGTCATATTCTCTCTCCCTTTCTCTCAGTGAGCACTTCCTAAACAAAGGCAGCAAAAATAAATACATTAATTTAGTGCTGGAAAGTGAATAGAACAATGCCCTACATGTTGGCAGTTAGCTCCTCAGGAAGCACTCTCTCCTATACAACCGCGAAACAGCCAAACTAACATAACTCAAAGAAGCCCCGGATGTGAAATGCTTAGAATACCAAAAAAAAAAAAAAAAAAAAAAAAGAAAGAAAAAAGGAAACCTTGGATGGGTTTCCTGAAGACTTGAAGACAATAACATTGATATGAAGCGAAGCCTCGCTTGGACTTATGACTGTCGCATCACATCACACTTCGAATGCTAAGCATTTCCAATCCATGAACAGGGGATGGCAATTAAATACTTAATCAGCAAAAGAAACAGTGATGCCCTTGGAGTTCCAAGGTGCAACCATAAATGTAGATTATGTCATACTTCTATGGAAGACATGACACATAGGATTAGCAGCTGCCGAAAGTGTCATCAGGTTACTACTTCACTGTGTGACATGTTGTTGTTAGAAAAATATACAATACCATTCGGGGGGGGGGGGAAGACTGTCCTGGAATAAATATAAAGAATCATCCTATAATAGAATACACAGACAAACATCAACAGAAGGAATACTGGTGGAACATTCCCATAAAACATCTGTCAACTGTAAAAATAAGGGACCAGATGTCGTTGTTGTTTGGGACAGACAAAAAAAAAAAATCAAAGAGAAAGAGGGTAACTAAGGACAACTGCTTTGAAACCTCCAGTTTCTATGTCTGGATTATAAATTCACATACCAATAATAATTTGTACTGCAAGTGGCAATTACCTTTTGTAGCTGATGAAGCAAAACAATGCAGAAACACAGGTTTCTTAGAAGCTAATGCTGTTACAACCGGAAACAAAATGTTTTTTTACACATATTTATGCTTGAATTCCTTTTCATTAAGTTTTATCTTCTCTCCATTGATGCAAAGCTGAGTGAACAGTCAACTACCACTAGACACTGCACACACACAAAAAACAAAACAAAAAACAAAAAAAAAAACAGATGAAATAATTTTCCAAATACACCGGTGAACACTTCTCACCACCCCCACCACCAATACCGGTGAACACATCTCACCACCAATACCGGTTAACACTTCTCACCATCTACACCGGATATGGCCTCTTCCCTCCTCCTCCCCCACCACCATTGCGTGTGTCTCTCCCTCCTACCCCTCCTTCTCACATGCTTTCACTGTGTACTACCCCTTCCCCCACCAAGTCAAGCTGCTAGCACCGCAGCTCATTAACTGCCCCACTGATCTTACGTTACCTCCTGTTTAGAATCTGTCACTGCCTCAATCCGACCATCTCCTTCCAGTCCCCTCCCCGTCTCGTGATATCCTACGTTTTTATTTCTTCTGCACCAACCCTTTCCTTGTCATCGTTCCTCCTTACCCAACCTTCCCCACTGGTGCTTCCCTATATTACCTGCACCCCCCCCCCCCCCCAACTATCTCTCCCTCTCTTTCCACCGGTGGAACCTTTCTCAGCTAGACCCCCCCCCCCAACTCAACTCTAGAAAAGCTTGAACCGATCGTGACCGATGCCGGACCCCCCCGGCCCCTGTGCAGGTGGCACGTAAAAAGCACCCAATCCACTCGCGGAGTGGTTGACGTTAGGAAGGGCATCCAGCCGTAGAAACTCTGCCAGATCAGACTGGAGCCTGGAGAGGCCTCTGGCTTCCCAGACCCCGTCAAACCGTCCAACCCGTGCTAGCGCGGAAAACGGACGTTAAACGATGATGATGATGATGAAGATGAAGAATTTTGTACCAGGACACCCTACCCCAACAAACCAATCTACATCTCTTCTCTTCCTCACATTTCTTCCTTCATACACTATGCCCACCTCTCACTCCCTAATCATGTCCTCACGGAGTTGCCCCGTTTCTCTGTATTATTGCTATCTGGCAGCTGCCCTCCTCACTCTATATATACCCAGGTGTTCACCACTCACTTCCCCATCCCTCCACGCTCTCTAATCCTGCTTCTTTCACAATATCCTGGCACTTACATTACAACCTTCAAATCTCAAAGGTATGCCCCAGCACTTGTCACCATCTATATCCTACTGTCTCTCACTCTCCCTCCTTCTCCTGCATTTCTCTCAGATTGGGTAACCATGTATCTCCTGGTTTCTGTCTTCATCCTTGATCTCTCTCTCTCTCTGGTTGGGTAACCTTGTACCTCCTCTACACCAAGGCACCTGTTTCTGTCTCTCTGTCTCACTATAGTCTTTCATCATCTGACACAAGATCATCTCCTTGCAAACGATTTTTGTCTTGCAAGTACTTGGTGACCCTGCTAGTGCTGGTGCCACTTAAAAAGCATCCAGTCTACATTGTAAAGTGGCTGGCATTGGGAAGGGCATCCAGCTGTAAAATCCTTGCCAAAACTGACCTCACCTATGCTTGTGCCATGTAAAAAGCACTAAGTCCACTCTGCTGAGTGGTTGGTGTTAGGAAGGGCATCCAGCTGCAAAATTCTTGCCAAAACAGTCACAGAAGTTGGTTGCAGGCTTCTGCCTGGCTGGCTCCTGTCAAACCATTCTACCCATTGTGATTCAATGAAGATCTTCAAATGTTTCTGAGAGACTCTTTGTCACTTTCAAGTTAGCTTTGAATTTGTTCTTGTACCAAAGTTATTGTCTTCCTAGGTCTCTCCTTCTATCATGGAACTAGTTATGCTCAAGGACTTTTGGAGTTCTGTTATTACTCATTCTGATAACATGATCAACCCATCTTAATTAGGATTACAAAAAAAAAAAAAAAAAAAAGGATTCAATACCATCAATTTTACATTTAGAGAACAAGTTGATATTTCAAATTCTGTTCAGGAATTGTCTGGAAATGGTTTAAAGACATCCCTTATGAAACCCATCGAGCTGGTTGAGATGTGATTGACGGGGGACCCAAGATTCCAATTTGTACAGCTTGGTTGAAAATGTTTGTTTCTAATGAGGTTCCTGTCCATCCAAAAAGCGCTTCTACCTTTGAGTATTTCATCATCAAGAGGGGCACTAGTTCACTCTACTCCCCAGACAAGTGAAGGTCTTTAAATATTTCAGGTTTTTGTCATCAGTGAAGGGAATTAATGAACAGGTCGTCATTGTTGTTTTATACCTGATCTACTCAGGGATGAACCTTGGCTGGTGGACGTCTTCTAAAGCTGGTAATGAAACCAAAAGCTTTACTCATATTAGAGAAATTATTTACAAGCTCCTGTGCTTCTTCCATAGATGTTGCAACAACAACATCAGCAGCAAACAAGTCCTGTATCATTGGCAGTCAGACAAGAGGTTTGGCTTTAAAGCACTGGAGATTGAAGAGGCCATTGCTGGTATGGAAATTATACGCCAGAATTGAGATCACCATATGCATGATGCAACACAAAAGAAAATCTTATTACTGACTACAAATTATTTACATTATTTACATTTGACGGATATTTGTCCTCATCTTGTTTGCTGTTAAGACAATATTTCAGCTGATATATCCTCCAGCCTTCATCAGGTGTCATGGGGAAATTTCGAACCAAGGTTCTCATTCCCAAGATATATCAGCCAAAATGTTGTGTTAACAACAAACAAGATGAGGACATATGTCCGTCAAATGTAAATAATGTACATAATTCCTCATCTCTTTAATATAGAACTGTATTGACTACAAAGTCTGTATGTGTACATATGTATGTATGAGAATGTGTGTGCATGTACATGTCTGTGTGCACGTGTGTGTAAATATTTGATGATGCACTCATATGGTGTGTGTGTGATTCTGTGGGTGGCAATCATAGAGAAGAATATATCCGTCCTCTGAAACCATCCCAGCATGAAGGTGTGCCTACCTCATATTTACATTCTTTGAAATATGTTCATCTAGAGATGCAGAACTCTAGTAAAAACCTTCCTACTCACAAACTTGTTCACTCTCTTTCAATTTTGTCCCAACATTTTCATTCCTTACTCTTTTACTTGCTTCAGTCATTTTGACTGCGGCCATGCTGGAGCACCGCCTTTAGTCGAGCAAATCGATCCCGGGACTTATTCTTTGTAAGCCCAGTACTTATTCTATCAGTCTCTTTTGCCGAACCGCTAAGTGACGGGGACATAAACACACCAGCATCGGTTGTCAAGCAATGCTAGGGGGACAAACACAGACACACAAACACACACATACATATATATATATATATATATATACATATATACGACAGGCTTCTTTCAGTTTCTGTCTACCAAATCCACTCACAAGGCATTGGTCGGCCCGGGGCTATAGCAGAAGACACTTGCCCAAGATGCCACGCAGTGGGACTGAACCCGGAACCATGTGGTTGGTTAGCAAGCTACTTACCACACAGCCATTCCTGCGCCTTATTTACTTTTTTTTTTATTCCTTTCTTACTTATTTTCCAACTTACTCTTTACATTTTTATTATTTTAATATCCTATGGAACTCTATGGCTAAAGTTTGATCAAATTATTGATGATCAGTTACTTTTTATTCTACTCTATTTTCAAATATGGACATTCTAGTATCTGTGAGGTGAGGAAGACTACCAAGTCTGCTGCTATATATAGAGACAACCTCATTAAATTTAGCAGAGTTAAATGTTTACAGGCTGCAAAATGTTCTGATAAGCAATCCAATTCATTATATTACAGCACAACTATATATATATATATAGCTGACATCTATTTGTATATTTATATTAGGTGTTTTTTGTGTCATTAATGTGTTGTTGAAACAGCTGTTATGAAACAACTGTCATCAAAATGGAATAAACATTTCACCTCTAATTGCTCTTTGTTAATTATCATATAATCATCATCATCATATAATGTCTATTTTCTATGCTGGCCTAGGTCATCATACAGTATGGCAAGAGCTGGCAAGCTAGAGAGCTGTACTGGCCTCCGGTCATCTGTTTTGGCACGATTCCTACAGCTGGACACCTTTCCTAACACCAACTGTTTTACAGAGTGCACTGGGTGCTTTTACACGAGGCCAGCACAGGTGCTCCTTATGTGACACTGACATGAGGGTTTTTTACATAGCATTGGCACAAGTGCTTCCTGTGTGACACTGGGACAGGTGGATTTCATATGACACCAGTACCTGCTGGGATGCCAAATGGGCTGGCTTTCACAATAAAGACATCTCAGCTGAGAGAGAGAGGATCTGAGAGAAGTGGCCATATGTGCCAGGCAAGAGGTCAGAGTATGACAGAAGAGCAGGGATAGGTGTCTTACTAGAGAGGAGATGCTTCGCTGCTCCAATAGGACAAAGAAGGGGCGAGAGGGAGAAAGATAGAGCCTGTCAGTCAGAGAGGGGGGGGGGGCTACTCACAAAGAACAGTGGAGGAAGGGGCATAAGTAGTACAGAGGGGATAGAAGAGATAGCAAGTGATCTTGAGAAGAAGCTGGAGGGGTCTGCAGTGGGTGTTGGGGAGTTTGGAGGGATGGTTGTGGGTGAGTTTTGCCAGGGGACAGAGTTGTGTGTGTGTGTGTGTGTGTGTGTGCATGTATATATTCTTCAGCAAGCTTGAGCTGACCATTTCCCTACATCTTTTTTCCAGAGACCTAGTATAGACTTTACCAGGGAAGCTCAACAAGGGGATTCCTCTATAATTAGAGAACTCTCCCTTGTCTCTCTCTTTTTAAAAGTTGGGATTATCCCTCTGGATTGCTGTTGCTTTCACATCTTTCCAAACCACTTGGCATACATGAAACGGTCAGAGAGTGTCTTCTCTAAGGCCTTTAAAATCTCAGGCTGAATTTTTTTCCTCTCTGGTGGCTGTGACAGATTTCACTGCTTTAATGGTCTCAGTGAGCTCAGTCTCCAAGAAGTCAGTCTTCATCCCTAGATGCACCTTATGTCCATCAGAAGATTTATTAGGACTGATTTAGGAGATCAGCAAAATAGTTTCTCCACCTCCCAAGAATGCACTTCTTTATAGAGAGAAGAAACCCAGTTAAGTTCTTAACAGAAGGTGTGCAAGTGGGCTTCTTGTTACAAAGCAGATGGTCTGCCACAGGTCAGGTAAGGTGTAGAGGCCTGCACCGTTACAGTATGTTGCTGCATCACCATGAGATACCTCCTCATCTACTGTGACCATGTGGCATCAACCCAGGCAGATTCTGAGTAAAATAAAACATGGTAAGTAGGGTCTAACTTGGAAAATTGAGCAACATGGCCAAATAGTTGGAGCTGGTGTACCTGGATCACAGGACACATCCCAGCTGAATAGAAATGTTGATTGAATATAAAATCCGACCAATGGTAAACCATAATTGTGTGAAGTGTCCTGATTCCAAAGAAGTTCAGGTAATTCCTAAGGGTTGTGTCCATGTCTCACAAATATAGAGCAGAACAGGGAGGACCAGAGACCTAAAGAGCCTAACCTTTGTCCTCTTCCACAGATATATGACAAATACTCTTGTCCAATAAATCCAAGACTGCATCAGCTCATGTAAGTCTTTTTATGACTTCAGACTCACACCTTACGCTGTCATGAATCTCTGGTTTGCCACAATTAAATCAAAATGTGGAAAGATCTGTGGATGCTCGTTAATCAAAATATGTTATTGAAAAATAATAAATGTTAAGAACTGTAAAGTTCACCATCATCATCATCATTTAACATCTGCCTTTCATGCTGGTATCTAGAATATATTCCAAACATTCCAAACATTATAATGAAGTAATGAAGGCTGTGACCTTTGTCCCTTGCACAAAATGAATTTTGTGACTCATTAAAACTGATACCATTTTGTTGTCAAAGTATAATATATTTGTTATTTTGAGCCTAACAACTAAAAACTGTGGAGTCATACAACATGCAGGTTCTGAAAAAAACGTGAAAACATTTCTGCAGATAACACGAAATGAAAATTCTTTTGCTTCTTCTTTTGTCACCAAATATGAAAACAAGAGGTTAAACAGACGACAGACGCTTAATGCAATGATGTTCTGACAATGGGAAATAGTTTTGTATTGTTAATTCATTTTTTTTTTTGTGGTTTATGTGAAAAACAATAAGATGTTCTTTTTAACATCACATTTCAAACATTTCAGTGTCTTTGATAAAATTACCCAAAAGGAGTAGCAGACCATGACTAAAATTGTGCTAAATTGTAATCTCAGGAAAATTATTCTAATTAGAGAATTATTATTTTTAAATCTCACAACGAGAGATATTCAGCAACAATACTTTGTAGTAAAGATTGTTTGCCAACATAACATGGCAGTCCTGGTTTAGGACTAATGTTGCTGTAATTTAGCCCCAGGAAACATCATCTCCAGCTCACTGTACGACACAATCTGTGTCCTTATATTTTCAAACAAGGCAATCTAGCAACCCCATGACCAAGGAGTTCTGGGATCAAAGTGATATTATGCCCTAGATTATACTATTGGACCTGTTGATATGAAGATGATGATTGTTATGCTAATAATTATTTAAACTACTTCATACCAAACTGTGAAACCCAATCTATTGACATCCCTTTTTTTCTCCTGGTGCATAAATCTGTGTTTCAAGAATAAACACTTTTAAACGTGCTAATTTGTGACTATATATTCTCCTGGGTGATCTTTGAAACTTCAGCAGGTAACACTTTGGCAGTTGTGGAAGAGTTCCTCTTTTTCTTTCTTTACTTTCTTTGATGCTGTGCCACAGTAAGCTTGCATTTTTTTATTTATCAAAAGGGATATCTTACAGTGCAATTCAGAATGTTGAGTTGTCGTAGATTGAAGACTGTCACTGTATCAGATCATTAAATTGTTTTTTTTATCTACTGTTCCTGCCCTTAATATTTGTGTCATCATTTAACCCTTTACTCTGTCAGATTATTCTGTCAAACGTAATCCTTATTATTTACATTGTTTGGAACTAACCACGCATTATCTTGTAGCTTCAAGATTTCAACGATACAACTGTTTCATTTTAGAATGATGTTGTAGGGTAGGTGTGAGAGGCAGGATCTGGCCAGATTGAACCTAAAACAGGTAGGATATTTTGGCCGGATATGACCGGTTTAAATACTGAAGGTTTTATGATAGGAAGATTTAATTATAAGGAAATTTTGGCAGAAGTTTCCGACAGGTCAAGATACCATGAAAGGGAACTGGAACTGTGCAGAGATAAAATAATAGAAATTATTCAGGTAGGAATTTTTATGATTTTACAGGTGAGAATAATTAATTTCTCTTTCTTTTTTCTATAAACAAATGAAGACAAATTCACACAAACTGGAATTTTCTTTCCAGTTTTTGAGAATATTACTTTTAGTATTCCTTTTGGTTTCACAAATATGCAAATATATAAATAAGGAAATAAATAAACGAAGATGATATCGTTATGCTAATAAGCATTTAACAACAAATGAAAGAAATGTTTTCCCAGTGTTTAATTACTATAACTTACAACACTAGAAGTTTATTTATTATGGAACAGTAAATCCAAGACATTTTTTTTTTCTTTTTTTTCTTTAGTTTCAGCTCAGAGCTGCGGCCATGCTGATGCACCGCCGTTTTGTGCTACACTGTTATTACGAAGAACCTTGTCTAATATGTGGCACTTGGTGAAGAATGGAGTTTGATATAGCTACTCTCATTTGCACCTCTTGCCATGAGGTAGGTTCATCTGGGACTCTCGACAGGAAGATGTCCAGCTTTGATTTAAAAACTGCTACATCTACTTTGTGCAAGTTCCTCAGACTCTTTGGGAGAATATTAAATAATTACAGAAAATATTCGTCACAAACAGCAACAGAAATCTTTTTCAAATACTTGTTTACAAACAGGTTTACTACCTTGTTCTATGTTTCTTTGGGCTTTCTCTACTCCAATTCTTAACTACTGAAACATTTACCAACTTCAATTATTTTTGTTAGCATCAGACCAAAGGAATAAAATGCAGTGTGAAGGCAGTTTAGCAAGAATGGCTAAATTCTTCTGGCTGTTTCAAATAAAATAGTTAAACACATGAACAATTCATTCTGTACCATCCATATGATTACCAGTTATTGAGCACATAATTCCACCCCACTCCCCCTTTAAATACTGAGCTGTTTATTGTTCTATGTAATATTTCTTTAACAAACCCTTTCTCTGTATCTCCTCAAACTATTCCTCCAAATACCACGTTGTGTTCCATCTGTATTCCCTTTCATGATTTGATCGATGCAAACCCATCTCAACATACACTCTTCGTGAGCGAACACAAATCTTCTGCCTTGTTCACATTCTACTGAAATTCTTACTAAATCTGGATTAATTCACCAAAAATATTTCCCATCAAGCAACTACTTTAATAACAGGCTCTGGGAGAGAAACGACAAACTTTTCTTAAATGAGCTTCTTCAACAATACTGTCATTTAGCAATTAATCTGGCCATATCTCACAAACCAGCTTCCCTGCTATCTATTTTAGGAATAGCTGTCCTTCGAAGTTCCATGCCTCACGGAGAAGGGAAAGGGTACGTTAGCAGGGGACAATAATGTAAAATAGATAAATTACAATGTTTGGATATTTTTTTTCTTTTTGTCTTTCCATAATCATAACTTCTGTGATGTGAAACACAGGAATATTAAAAACTGAAGGAGGCGGGGAAACTATTCTAGCGATGTGGGACTTCAAGGAAGAGCTACTCCGCAGCTAAACCTTTTTATGAGCCCTTTTCTGACAAAGCACACCAATGTGTGTGAAATATCGAGTTATTCTTCAAAAACGAAACTACAAACTCGCATATCTGTTTAGCTCGACTATGTTATCATAAGGTCGGTGTATGCCTCACCATGTTGTACGGAGTAGAAGGAGGGCCGTTTCTTACATATTACGAAATTATCCTGCAGGAGATTGATCCATTATTTACAATTGCATCGAAACATGAACAGAAGGGGGGGGGCGAGGAAAGCACCAAGGCACTAGCCGTGGTTGTCGACGCAAGTAATTACAAATCCGACTAGAAGTCGACAAAGTGAGAACTGGTGGTTCGAAACCGTAAGTTGCAGATCGACCAAAGTAGGAAGGTAAACTGAAAAGTCGCCCAGTCAAAGGAAAACGATTTCTGCCAAAGCAGAAAAGGAATGTTATACAACATTGTCCTAATTTGTTCCGTCTTATATTCGTCAACAACATTTTAAACAAACCTCATATCTTCACACTCGCTAGACATAAACAACAAAAGCTTGAACTATTCTCAGAAATAGATTGAATGTTGTAAAGCATCAACAGAAAAAGTATTACAATTTCTTCTACGGCCGCCAAACAAACTGATGCCAATTAAAGTTTTAAAAAATGGAACTTATCATTCTAAAATCGCATTTCATTGTTTCAGGGCAGTCATGGGCGAAATACACCTTGCAGGACTTCCTAACAAATACTTACAGGGAACAAGCATGAAATTCAAGTAAATTTCTCAGATTTGTTATACACACACACGTACAAAAATAAATGGAAAATTACACAATTATTCATTAAACTTTTTTTTTTTAAGACCTGGTCAGCTTTGAATGAGTAAACATATGGTCAAAAGCATTTCAATCTTGACCATTCCTTCTTTTTATTCTAACAGTAAATTTAAGATCTGCTTATCGAACATGTTCATTTATTTTCGAGACGGAATCAACTTGTCGGGAGATTGTCGAGTACCTTTTTCAGCACAATTACGCCGACGCTGACGCTAATTATAATAATGAGGTTGAGATAAGCTTGGAACGTGATGAAGCATTAAAAAAAAAAAAAGTGTTTTTAAAATTTAGACGAAATCCGAGAATTGTTTACTTTTATTCCCGAAGAACAGTAATAATAACATTTTAAAAGTGAGGACAACAAAACATAAACATACAGACAGCAGATCGAATTCATAAAATTGCTATGAATAATGTAAAGTTTATCTTAAGACGCGCACACACACACACACACGACAGAGTGAGAGAGAAAGAAATGAATGTTCAAAGAAGCAGTCAACGCACTTTGTATGGTGTTGGTCCCTCGCTGGGCGATCTTTTCATATAAGTCATAATCAAAAGAAAGCACCTCCATGTATTTTCCACAATTCATTCTAAGCATTCTTTATATAAATAAATGAACTTACTGCTGCCCTCCGCTTGTATTGTCCATTTTCCGTTTAAATTTATCCGTACTTGTCCATCAATCACATTACACGAGAAAAACTCCGACAGTAATAGCAATAATATGAAAGGAAGAGGAATCAGCTGCAGCAACATGTTTGGATTAAAGTGTGACCGAACAGAGCAAGTTCTCCAGCTCCGACGGCGGCGGCTACGATCGCTTTGCCTTTTGTTATCTCTCAACCAAATAAAAATGTCCCTCTTCCTTCTCCAACAGCGCAATAAAGTAAACCAAAGCCGTCACTAACAACAGCAGTTGAACTTTAAGCACTTACTCTATCTCACATGACATTGAAATTAACCACTCCATTTCATTTGTATTTCGTTGCTTTGGTCGACTTATTGAATTAAGTTCGTAGTAAATCGGTGAACCGGCGTTGCATTGTGGGTTCGAATCCTACCAGAGCTGAATTTGTATTTCATCTCTGCAAGGAAAGAATCGATAAAATAAGTATTAGATATTTATTTGCTACTATCGACAAAAATCAACTACACTGCTTCTTCATAAATGTGTGACTTTTTACCAAATGAAGTCACTAATTATCAGTAATTAAATAAAACCGAAAAGTTCTTGATTGGTGTGGGAAAGTGTAAAATGGTGATCGGTAATTTGCGTAAAATCCGATAAATTTTTTTTTTAAACCTATAAAGTGAAACTAAATTATAAATTCTTAGTTTTGTCTGTAAGATCATAAACGCCGATTGCAGAAAAAAAGAAAAGGAACTCGTATGTTAGAGTAGTAATGACCGTATATTTAGAACTACACTGTTCAATGTGTCCTTTATTTCTTTTAAGATGGCAGAGTGTGCTTTGGGATGGATCAGCCTGTCCTTTGTAGAAAGTCGAACGACCACGTAGAGATTTGTGGGATAATGAGAATCAGTAATAAATTTAGTTGATTCAATTGAATCTCGAGAAGGTACAAGGCTTTTGCTCACTCGTAATGGCATCGCACCCCAGTATACATTGATAGGGAACTAACATACTATTATATTGATATCCGGCGCTCCGTATCGCTTTCACGTTGCCAAGTTCTGTCATGTACGTTTGAACACGGCATGATTCGCTCATGTAGAAGTAACTGGTCGTCGCCATTACCTATGGTTTGCCCAAAAGACATCAAACGACTGGCCATTGTCTTCACGACCAGAAGATACTTTATCCGCCAACAACGACTGATAATCTGTTGAGGTCAGGAGAAACCCATGGGAAACTAGTGATGTCACGCCTGAGACTGTGGTGGTGGTAGTGCCGCCGTAACTATTGCTGTGTTGAATGCACAGCCGTTCTAGAACTGCATCCAGAAAAGGTTCCACCCGACGGACTGCCATAAAGTCATTCACAGACACGCTGTTTCCTGTCCTGCCTTTTCTTGTGCTACTCTAATGGCCTCTGCACCTTTAAGCTGGCCGAACTCATGCTTCCCTTACACAGGCACACGCTCCCCACTTGCCTCTACTTATCTTATCACGCTTGTTGTGTCCGCACTAATCATTGCACTTAGTCCCTCCTAATTCAGATTTAAATATTGTCATATATATTCTCTCTTTCCTGGGCCTGTGTTTATGGGAACACTTTTCTGTTGAGTTAAAAATTAGATTCTGGCAGACAAACTGTGTAACTGGAATTTTCGATGTCATAAATATATTCAACTCACCCGAATATGTTTAGATATGTTCAACTTGGTTGAATTCAATTTGTTTATACCATCTTTTTCTAATTTATGCCTTCCTAATAATTTATGTTTAACTCTGTTTCCAACACCATTTTCCCCTTAAAGAAATACAGTAACTGTCGTAAGAATGGTTGGGTAGGAAATTTAATTCGTTGCTTGGCTTAACCCCATCACTAGGTCTTTAGTAGACTCCACTGTGTTGCAAATCTCAAATGTGAGGATTGCTGTACTGCTTGTCCATGACTCCGAGTCCTTATAAAGATCATGGACAATTCCCTTCTTTCTCTGATTAAACCATGGCGGGGTGAGGAGAAGGAAATATCCCGACAATAATATTTACGTGAAGAATATGTATTTAAGTGCGGGCCAACTAATCTCTCAAAGACCTGATAGTTATGTGTTAGGCAATATGTAACTGACGAGGTGTAATAAGATAAAAACGTGTCCAGGGTTTTTGGTGTACTTACCAAAAGTCAGAGCCGTTTACCATTGCTTGACTCCATTTAATTAATAAACAATTTAGATTTGAGAATTCACTAGCTTACTTTTCATTAACGTTGTCTTTTTGTTTCATTACGAGTGTAATTTCATTTGATTCAAAATTATTCGGGGTTCGCTAAATTAAGGGATTCGACCTGCCCTAGTCAGGTACTACTGGTCCCAGGGCGCGCACTCGCGCATCCGCGCTAGCAAGTCGTGACTAGTCGATCCTACATCGACTACCTAGCAAAGTAAATAAAACACAAAATAAATAGGCGATCTTTCGTTTCTAGTAGACCTTACCGTCGATTTCCGTAAAATTTTTTTTTTTTTTTTACATATGGGCTTGCGGGAACTTTTGAAGTAATATACATATACACATACACCGAGTAAAACATTTCAGTTATCTCTTTCTTTCACACATTACTCTGTCTCTTCACACACACTAACAGAAGCACTTCACTTACACAACATACTGTCTGTCTCCCACACCCCATCAAACACACACACACACACATATACATCAATGCTTCCCATGCACGGTAACTTCAAAAGAACTTCCCTCGTCATACAATCGCTTTCTCTTAGTCTCTTTCGCTCTCATTACTTCAAAAGTTCCCGCAAGCCCATATGTAAAAAAAAAAATATATTTACGGAAATCGACGGAAAGGTCTACTAGAGACGAAAGATTGCCAATAAATAATTTTTAACACAAAGTAAATAATTGGATCTTTTCGGTTTGAACGGCAGTTTTTAAAAATAATTTCCACGTAACTAAACACTTTTAAACTTCGTATACTGGTAGAATGTGTTTATAAAACATCTTTTTCTCTTGGCTTTATTGAGAAAATTCTATAGTTTGTAAGATATTTGTTGTTGCTTTTTTTCATTTTCTGCAATTTCAATCAATCAATGACGTCTATTGAGGTGAAAACATTATGTGCCGTATGAATATATCCCTCGTTTAAGAAACAGATTGGGTTTATTTACATTTGTGAAGAAAAAAGATACCCTTCCCCCCATCCTTAACCCTGACCCTAAAACAGATTGAAATGCAATAGATCGATACTAGGGTCATAATTATGGGTGACAATTTCATATGACACCGCTAGAAAAAAACTGCCGTTCAAACCGAAAAGATCCAAATAATCTTTTAAAACAAACTAAATAAAACACAAAGTAAGGATCGACTAGTCATGACTAGCTAGCGCTTCTTAAGTAGTACCCCCTAGCCATAAAAAGGAAAAGATTAGAGTGTCAATTTGTGGTATTTAATTATGTTCTGAGCTTTAAACTTCACTACAGGAGAACAATACTTTCCTTTCCTTCTGATAACACGTGAAGTAATGAGATAGTTTAAAAACCGTATTGATATCAACCCGCCCAGTGACCTTGTTTTACAATATCCACATTTAAATTAGAACATACTCTTTTTTCTTTTTCTCTTTCTACTTGTTTCAGTCATTTGACTGCGGCCATGCTGGAGCACCGCCTTTAGTCGAGCAAATCGACCCCGGGACTTATTCTTTGTAAGCCCAGTACTTATTCTATCGGTCTCTTTTGCCGAATCGCTAAGTGACGGGGACGTAAACACACCAGCATCGGTTGTCAAGCAATGCTAGGGGAACAAACACAGACACACAAACATATTCACACACACTTATATATATATATATATATATATATATATATACATATATACGACAGGCTTCTTTCAGTTTCCGTCTACCAAATCCACTCACAAGGCATTGGTCGTCCTGGGGCTATAGCAGAAGACACGTGCCCAAGATGCCACGCAGTGGGACTGAACCCGGAACCATGTGGTTGGTTAGCAAGCTACTTACCACACAGCCACTCATGCCATAACATTGTTTTTTTATTTATATAGGAATCATTATTGTTGTCCTATGTTCCATACAACATCTGTGTAATGAAAAAGTGAATAATTTTACAAAACCCGCCAACTTTCAAAATATTTTAATAATAATAATAATAATAATTGTGTACAGTGCTCAGGTGCACTACAACTCATCTAAAGTGTATATATAATCAGGTGTAGTTTCGACGGATTTCGAAAAGAATTGTGGTGACTGTGTGGTAAGTAGCTTGCTTACCAGCCACATAATTCTGAAAAGTGTCTTCTACTATATATTTCTTTATTGCCCACAAGGGGCCAAACATAGAGAGGACAAACAAGGACAGACATAGGTATTAAGTCGATTACATCGACCCCAGTGCGAAACTAGTACTTTTATTTATCGACCCCGAAAGGATGAAAGGCAAAGTCGACCTCGGCGGAATTTGAACTCAGAACGTAACGACAGACGAAATACCTATTTCTTTATTGCCCACAAGGGGCTAAACATAGAGAGGACAAACAAGGACAGACAAAGGGATTAAGTCGATTACATCGACCCCAGTGCGAAACTGGTACTTTTATTTATCGACCCCGAAAGGATGAAAGGCAAAGTCGACCTCGGCGGAATTTGAACTCAGAACGTAACGACAGACGAAATACCTATTTCTTTATTGCCCACAAGGAGCTAAACACAGAGAGGACAAACAAGGACAGACAAAGGGATTAAGTCGATTACATCGACCCCAGTGCGAAACTGATACTTTTATTTATCGACCCCGAAACGATGAAAGGCAAAGTCGACCTCGGCGGAATTTGAACTCAGAACGTAACGACAGACGAAATACCTATTTCTTTATTACCCACAAGGGGCTAAACACAGAGGGGACAAACAAGGACAGACAAAGAGATTAAGTCGATTACATCGACCCCAGTGCGAAACTGGTACTTTTATTTATCGACCCCGAAAGGATGAAAGGCAAAGTCGACCTCGGCGGAATTTGAACTCAGAACGTAACGACAGACGAAATACCGCTAAGCATTCCGCCCGGCGCGCTAACGTGTCTGCCAGCTCGCCGCCTTATAATGTCTTCTACTATAGCGACGGGCCGACCAAAGCCTTGTGAATGAATTTGGTAGACAGAAACTGAAATAAGTCCGTCGTATAGATGCGCGCGCGCGTGTGTGTGTGTGTGTGTGTGCGCGCGTGCGTGCATGTGTATGTGTGTTTGTCCCCCCCCCACATCGCTTCACAACCGATACTGGTGTGTTTACATCCCCCGTAATTAGCGTTTCGGCGAAAGAGAACGATGGAATGAGCACTAGGCTTCCAAAGAATAAGTCTTAGGGTCGATTTGTTCGACTAAAGGCGGTGCTCCAGCATGGCTGCAGTCAAATGACCGAAACAAGCAAAAGAATTGTAATATACTAATTCTATATTTTATTAGAAATCTCCTCACGAAACGCTAAACGACCATTCTCTCGCTGAGAGGGGAAAAGCCCGATGTAAACAGAACAAATAATTTTATTCGGGGGGAAAATGGGGCGGCGTTTTTGCGTTCAGCTGAATTTCTGCGGTCAGATGAGAAGTTTGTCTGGTCTCACAGGTTCCCAAGTGGACGATTGTAGTCTCGTATCACAGAAGACACTAAAACACACTCAAGGAAATAGAATAAATAGCTTTCGCCATTTCTTTTTTTCTTATTTTTTCAACATGAGGACATGTTTCCTTCACGGTTCACGTTGAAATTTTAGGTCCTTTTTCAATAAACCCCAGATTTTCATTTATGTTGTTGTTGTTCTTATTTAGTTGATATTTTTTTTGGAACTCGGTGAACCAAATATTTTTACAAACTGGGATTAGAAAGAAAACCCAAGGGTAAAAAGAAAGAATAGAAAACTGACTACGCAAAAATTCGGGTTTCTTAACCTCTGTTGTTATTATTATTATTATTATTATTATTATTATTATTATTATTATTATTATTATTATTATATTATTATTATTATTATTATCGTATTCCCCCCACTTCACCAGTTCACCCGCCCGATTTCTTCTCACATATTGAAAAAAATATTTACTTTAACTCCCAGTCACCCCCACCAAAACCCCCCCGTCTAATAGGTGTAAAAAAATGTGTAGAAAACGAACGGGGGTGGGGTGGGGGGAGAGGACTTTCGGAAAATTCACAAGATCCGTTTTTTTTCCCTCATAACTCTCAGGAAAATGGGTATCTTTCGATGAAAGTTTATACAAATACTTTTCAAACGGCATAGATTACGATTATAAAGAAATTTGTGAGAAAAAAAATGTTTTCCAAGGGAGTGAGGAGAAGAATTTCGGAAAAACGGAGTTTCGGATCAAGAAGACCATCTAAGTTGGAATTTCTCCGTTGTAACGGGGAAAAGTATGCTATTTAAAATTAATTATCTTTTACATAGCTATTTTTTTTTTTTAGCGTGGATGAATGCCAGAAATGACCTCAGGCTTTCCAATATTTTAAATTATAAACAGAAACAATCAGGGTTGAAGAAAAATCATAAATTTTCAAATAATTTTTTATAACATAAATGTGTTTATGGGGAGAAAAGTATTGAAAAACGTCAATACATGCGAGAGTGAGAAAGAAACGAGGAGGGTTGTCTTGGGATGTGCTAGAAACGACAGCCAAATCTCCCTTAAATCCATACTACTCAAAGGGGTGGCCATCAGCTGCTGGTACGCGGATAGTTTCCAGAAAAGAAAGAAAGATTATAAAATACTCATGTAATATTGTATTATTTGTTTTCAAAATAAATAGAAGATTTAAAAAATGTCAGCTTTTATTATATCTATATATATAAAACTGTAGTTGTGTGAGTGTCTGTCTCCTACGATTTAGATTCCTAACTCCTCCCACATTTTGCGGTGCAGTTTAACCAAATTCGGGTATCTTATAGTTGTGATTAATATCGAGCCCGTCTGGCTATTAGCGCGCGTCTACGATGAGTCTACGATTTTAAAAATAATTTAACATCATTTTTTATTCCATTTTAATGCATAATTTTTCGTGTGTCGATGGCGGCGGAGTTGGCGTCCACGCTCAAACACCTGCACCTGTGTTTGCTTCTCCCCCTTCTTCCCTCCCTCGTGAAGCTGTGGGGAAGGGAGTTTAAGGAAATCAACGTCGTAATGCGTTGTCAAGGACACCAGCGTTCTTTTAGAACAACGACTTCATGGCTTGAAGACACCAAAACAGAAATGGCTAAGAAAGCCCGAATTGGCATCTATAAAGGAAGTAACTCTCTAAAAATGCTTATATAGTTATTTCCCTTACAAACCCGAGCAACGTCGGGCGATACTGCTAGTTCTTTATATATATTGTTTCCGGTATAAATTACTAAGAAATATTATAGGTCTCGGTACGCCACATCAGATAGTCTGAGAAGCACTGTCTTAAACCATACATTTCCCTCTGAAAATATTTATGTATTTTATAATTATTTTTTACCGAAAAGGCTCTTCCCAAAGTTTTTACAAAAAAATGATCTTATTTGGTCTTCCTGATCCGAAACTCGGTTTTCTCGAAATTTTTCTCCCTACCCCGCGGAAAAAAAAAATTTTCCCCACACATTTCTTTATAATCGTAATCTATGCCGTTTGAAAGATATTTGTATAAACTTTCATTAAAAGATACCCATTTTCCTGAAAGTTATGAGGGAAAAATCGGACTGCATGAATTTCCCAAAAGTCCTCCCCCCCACCCCGTTCGTTTGCGCAAATTTCTGTTTTCATAGTCGTTTTCTACACATTTTTTTTTTACATATATTAGACTGTTTTTTTGTTTCGTTTTCGGTTTTGGTGACAATGAATTCAAGCAGACACTAACCAAATCATCTTCTCTACAACATGATTTATTGTTATAACACTAACAGCTTTAAATTAGCATCCATAAAATCCCAACAAGGAAAATGAATCTCACAAAAATAATATTAAAAATGATGAAGAAGTTTTCTATCCTTAAACATTTTCTCAACTGAAATCACCATATTTCCACCAGGATAAGAACTCGAGTCCAACCATGACCTTCACGCAACAAAGCAAAATTTAAGTCATCTTTCCTTCTTTTTATTTTTTTTTCACATTTTTACTTGTATAATGAAAGGAGGGTTTTTATGATACTTTGGTGGGTATCTTCTTCTTCCATTATAATCATGCTGTTGATTTAAGGAGCTGGAAATACGAAGAATGAAGTTCTCAGGCAGAGTAAACTCAACAACCGTTAATTCACAGGTGCTTCGTACAAGGGGTTTGCTTTCAGTAACCATCCTCATAGCAGTGCGTAGTTAGCCTTCTCTCCCATACGCCTGAGGTTCAATACCCTCTGGAGACAATGCATGTGGTATCACAGCGGGACAGAAGTCTGCCGTGAGCTCCTGTTAACAACGGAACAAAGGCTATTTGGCACATAAAATATACAGGGACAAGATTAGTTTCAAATACGAAGGGAGATAACGCTATTCGACTTGTAAATGTTTATTAGTTTTACACGAGTAATTCCCCTTGTTGCACCCAAATTTATTTTCTTAAAATTTTATTAATGCATTTCTCTTTTTTTTTAATTTTTATTTTCACTGAAATTTGGTCATGATACATATAACTCAAAAAGAAGTTCATATGTTTTTAACCATTTAATAACTTCCTCGTAATCATAGTACAACATGACCCCACCCCATCAAAAAAAAACTGACATTATCCTCATTGATGTTATTTTAGAGATTTTGTTTTCATATATAACATAGAAACATGTACATCTTTTAAAACATTGTCATTCTATAAGATTCTGCTGGCAAATTCGTAAATTAGCATAAACATTTATTTACATGAAAGAAAATTTCTTCTATTTCTTCCAAATCATTCTGTTAAAACTGTACTGAAGCCATTTGTGGTCGCTCAACACAACGGAACCTACCGAAGCAAGCCAGTACGCTCGCAGCATTACCACGGGCGATGGCAAAACACCACCTGACACCTTGGTGAGGTGAGCTGCCAATGTTGGCAGGAACTTCGCAGTTAGTGGTCCAATCCCTCTGAACATCTCAAACGCCACAGGATGGAAGAGATAGTTCACTGCCAAGTCCCAATACTTCAAGGTTTTCTTCCATTTGGCTATGGAAGCAGTGACTCTCCCATTAACTGCAGCATCCAGGATGTAGGAAGAAGCAAAGGAGTCACAGACTATGGCGCCCCAAACGAGGTACCCACCCCTAACCCAGGGACAGAGCGTAAGACCACCTGGTCTCTTTCCATCACTTCTGGATAACCCCGACAGCTCCAGAACTGAGGATATTTATCCGAGCCAGGGATTAGGTTTAGCTTGGTGTGACGAGCAAAGTGACCAGCATTTAGGTTCTGTAGGATCAAGGGGCCTACAGCAACAACATCTCAGTCCCCTACAGACGTCAGCTCCGCTCTGGGTGTAATGAAGATACAGACTTCGTCTAGACTGAGTAGACCTCCAATGTTGGCCACAGGCAGGGCATCAATCCAGTCCCCTGAGAATTTTACACTAACTGAAAGTAGGCAACACCTTGAAAATTGATCAGATTTATCGAGGAGAGAATTGAAAGTGGTACCTGAACACTCTCTCTTTCTGTCTATCCTCAACTGTAACAGGAACTGACAAACCCAGCTCTCTCCACCGTGATAGAGCTTCATCCATCTCCCTGTTGCAACTAGTCCGTGTTGGAGAGGAGAGGATGTTGCCTGCCAAAGGGGAGCAAGCGTGGATGGAGGCTTGATATTATTTTCATGAAGTTTGGAAGACTTGATAACAATAATTCCCCAGCTAAAGTTTAGCTGACAGTAATATAAATAGAGAGTGTTATTACTGCATTTGTTCCATTTGTATCATAATGCTCAAAGCGTAAACTCAGAAATCTTTTATTGTGCTTTCGAATTCTGTGTTGAAATAATGAATAAATCAATGGAGGTAATGTTATATATGTTTATGTTGTGAAAGGATTTTGAGCAAACGACATAAAAAAAGATAAAGAATTTCACTAAGATAATCATTATCTACACTTTCTGCAAACATGTTTATTATTTTGAAAATTATGAGAAACAGTGTTGTTAATGGGGATCCAAATTGTATTATGTCTGAATTTTCTACCTCTTTGAAGCTAAAGGAAATAGGATACCAAGGCCTGTATTAAACAAAATACTTAGCCTCATTTCTTTACGTTTTGAATTCAAATCCTGCAGGGTTGAACTTTGCCTTTCATTCTTTTGGGGTCAATAGCATCGATTTAATCCACAAATCTGGTTTTGTTGGATTTAGGCCAAAATTTGAACCATTTATTATCATTATTGTTATTGTTTTTGGTGTTATTTGGTTAAATAACATGCTTGTGAGTCTTGGATGATGTTCAGTTATTTCTTTTTTTTTTTTGCTGAATGTCCCAAGACTCAAATTGTATCAAAGTGCCCATTCGACAATATTACCAAACTGTGACCTCCTTCTTCAAAGTTTTGTGTTGTCAATTTGAGTTTCATATTTGATATTTATATAAGACAATGTTTGTAATTTATTCATCTTCAGTTTGGTGCTGGTTATATTTAAAATCAACCAATAAATGCATAACTCATTTCCTGAACCGTAACAATTCTATGTGTCCTTTTCTGAAGAGCTAAGCAGATGAAAGGTATGGTTCTTTTGGTTGTGAGTTCAAATTCCATTAAAGCCAACTCAGTCTTTCATTTATCGTGGGTCAATAAAATAAAATATAAATCAAGTACCAATATTGATTTAATAATGAATTGAATGAATTTAAATGTAGCAGAAGTAGCGATCCATTAATTATTTTCATTATCTTTCAAATTAATAACCCTTGATTGGGTTTTAATTTTTATTTTACAGACATACTCATACAAATCGATTCCCTACCACCTCCTCTGGTCAACAATGAATCAACATCACTCTTTTTTTTATTATTCCTCTTGTAGTTGCTTAATATATAACAAACATGAAATTGTGAATTTACAGTAATAACAATCAATAAAGTCATAAGTAATAAACAAACAAAATATTCTAATTAAAATAGCCACACTTAATGATATTTATTGTGTTTTTAACACAGCACGTACATAAGATATATTTTTGTTGGACAAATCCTGCAGTAACTGGCCACTTAACAGTATTTATACATTAAGTATGATACATAGATTGGTGTGCATCAGGAATCTGTGTTGTCACCATTGTTTGCAATAGTGGTTGATGTGGTGATGGAGAGTGCAAGAGAGGGACTGCTAACGGAGATACTGTACCACCAAAGATTGGTACCACCAAAGTATATAAAGTGCATTAACTGGTCATCATATTCCAATTTCTTTCAGTTATCAGTAAGAAGAAGATGAGTAACTATCTTTCCATACAGACACAACACAAGCTGCGCTTTCTGAATATTTAAAGTTTACCATTAATTCTGTGAAATATTCATGGGTTCTACTAATAATGTCTCAGTACATGAACAAACGAGAGAAGTCAGTGAGCTCCCACTACAGAGGGGCCCATGCTACTTTTTATTGCAGGCAACATACTGGAAACACATTCTTCTTGAAAGACTTGTTCCTATCATTGCTGATGAAGTGGTTTTTGTGCCAACTGAATCATTACAGACGTGATCTTTGCCCTTCGCTAGATTCAGGAGAAATGCAGAGAGCAGAACATGGCCCTTTATGCTGCTTTCATGGTCAATAGGGATAAGCTGTGGAGAATCCTGGGAGCAGCTTGATTGTCAACCCAAGATGTTCCCTGTCTTCCAACAGCTACATAAAAGCCTGCCGGGACAGTTCAGATGCAACTGTTATCAACTGGAGCCTGACCCCATTGAGAATGGCTTGAAAGACTTGTTCCTATCACTCTGCTGGGTGTTTGGTGTTAGGAAAGGCATCCAACCATAAAAACCCTGTCAAAACAGACATAGAAGTCTGGTGCAAGCTCCTGTCTGACCAGTTTCTGTCAAACCGTCCTACTCATGCAAGGATGGAAAGAGGATGTTAAATAATGATGATGATGATGATGATGATACATATAATCATCATCATCATCACTATCATTATCTTTTAATGTCCATAACCCATGTTGGCATGAGGTGAATGGTCTGACTGGACAGCATCAGGCTCCAGTGTCTGATTTGGCATGGTTTCTACAGTTTGAGGATCTTCCTAATGCTAACCTTTATACAGAGTGTATTAAGTGTTTTCTCTTTGGCACCAGCACTGGTGGGGCTACCATACAGCTTGTAAGACTAAGATCCCCTCTGATGACTAAGTGGTGCTGCAGTAGAGAGGGAGAGAGGAGAAATTTTATGCAACAATGGGTTAAAGTATGAGAGAAGGGGCCGGGAGCTTCAAAGAGATAAAAATATTGGTAATAAGGTTTGAGACTGAAGCATCAAGGTTCAAGATGAGTAGATGTGCATAGGGATAGAAACAACAGAGAGAAGAGATTGCAAGAGTGTATGGAGAGAGTGAGAGACTGTTAGAGATGGGTAGTATGGGAGTGGTGTAAGAGTAGGTGATGACTGTACACGTTGGGTAGGATTGAGGAATAGTTGATAAAGGGTGGGGGATGATCAATGAAACATGAGATGGAGGAGGTTGGGGAAAGTAGGAGATACTGACAATTCAGAAAGGAATGCAGAGCAGCATAACAACAACAACAATCATTTGTTACAGGCACAAGGCCTGAAATTTTGGTGAATGGGGTAAGTCAATTACATTGATCCCCAGCGCTCAACTGTTACTTATTTTATCAGCTCTGAAAGGATGGAAAGCAAAATCGACCTTGGCAGAATTTGAACTCAGAACGTAGCAACGGGTGAAATACCACTAAGCATTTCATCCAGCGTGCTAACGATTCTGCAAGCTTACCACCTTGGATTACAGCAAATATTCTGCTCAATACCACAGATTTGCTTGTCAGTTGTTTGAGCTTAACCAGTTGAGCATGTCCCTTAGTGGCTGATGATATGTGCATCTCTGATCATGAGCAGAAGTGGTTGGGGAATATTGTAGCCATGGGTTGAGAGGAATTCTTTGGGATTTGAATAATTCACCTCTGGAAACATGGGTGTTTCATTCATCATCCTTAAACAAACCTTATTCAAGGACCTTTTGAGTGGGAGGGGCTACTCAACCTGAAGAAAATTTTAACTGGGCACCACCTGCAAAATTTATGCACTATTTATCTTGATATGAGATCACCACATTATGCCCATATGGTTTTGATCCATGTGCTTTGTGTACCCTTATCAGATGGGTAGTCATGAAGGGTATACTGGGATTCATATATTTGTACCCCAATGTCACTTTGATGACATATGCTGCTCTCTCACTCAATGATAATAATAATAATAATGATACTCTAGACTGGAGAAGGATGGAAGAGAGATGGCTTGTGGTTGAATAGGTTGCAAGTGTGTGAGAGGAGGAAAGGCTCGGGAAGAGTGAGGGATGTATGGTGGGACAAAGAGAGGTATGGTGGTAGCACAAATGGTTGATCAGTGTAAAATACAGGTGGAGAGGGCTGCACTAAGAAAGAAGGATGGATAGCTACCAAATGGCTCCAGCTTGTGAAAAAGATGAGTAATATCAGGAAAAGCTGGTGAAGTATGTAGTTTTGCTCATATTTAATTACAGCAGAATACTGCATCTAGAGAAATGATGGGTGGTGGGGATAGCTTCAGAAGGAAGTTGTGAATATATGTGTGTGTGTACACATTGTGCTTTCAGAGTGTCGGTTTCACTGAGATGGATGGGTCTTCTTAAGTACCGCATCTTGCCTGTTGTTCTCATCCTTTGTCATCTCCATCATAAGGTTCAAGATCCTGACACCATCTCCACCTCATGTTTTCCTGGATCTCTTCTCCAGGCTCCATCCTCATTAAGTGACCAACACTTCTTTATATAACTATCCTTATCTTCATGCATTACATGTCCATACCAGTGGAGGCTTCTTTCTTGCACTCTACATCTGATTTCTCTTATACCCAGTTGTTATTTCAGCTCATTTGTTGTTCATGCATTTTTCTGATAAGAAGACATTCATCTCCAAAACAGATCTGTTACAGCATTCCTAGTTATTTGTTTACTTAATAAAACATAAGAATGTTTTCACATTATCAGCAATCTTTGCAGTCAAAGGCTTTCAAATAAAAAGCTGTAGATATATCTTTCTTATTTACATTATCTACATTATGTTTAGGTCATTTTACTTTGCATTGTGTATTTTATTAATAAACATCATCTGATTTTATTTGATTTTATGGTAAACCAATTAGTGTACCTTTTTTAATGACTTTTGTAATCGCTTAAATTTATTAACAAGAGTGTTTCAATTGTTTTATGTTTCAAATTGATATTCTAAGACTTGTTGGACAATAGTCTTAACTTTATCTACAGTTATATCACAGTTTCATACAACTGCATGGCTTGTAGAAATTTAACTCCTTTAGTATATTATCTCTCTTCTGACTATATTTTTAATGAAATTCAGTCCATATGTTTCAATACATTTTGAAAATAACTGAAAATTTACCAAGAATTATTGAAAAAAATCTTTAGTTTTTTAAAATTGTCTTTGGATTAAAAAATATGTTCTTGCATGAAATTATGATGGGATTTTAATTTAAAAGTGAACATTTTGAAACCATAGACTCTTTTGATCAGAAGACCAAAAGAGGTTCATAGTTGAGTTGGTACACAAAGAGTTAAAGCAATTCTTAGTTTCTCTAACATAATTTCAAATTTGAGATAGAAAAGAACAGGCACACTGATGGAAGATTTGAACCCTGTATCGATTGTCTGCAGTGCTACTGGATGACACAGTGGCTGCTGATTCTGAAATTATGGTCGCATGAATTGTTCCTATTATTTTTAACTCTACTATTTATCTTTTTTTGCAAAATAATTCTTCTGTCAGTTGATACTAACAGGATAGGTGATTCTATTTTTAGCCATTAATTCATAACTTCCGTAATTTCAAAATAATTAAAGCAAATGTAATAACTCAGTTTTATGCTTTATTGACTATTTTACTTCCTGGCTTTTCATTAATGGTCCATCTACATATATATATATGTTGTGCATGTATGTATGTATGAATATATATTCATCTCTTCGGCAATGTTGAATTCTTCAATGGACTTAAACACAAAGGCTGCAAACTAGAGCTAGCCGCCCAATGGAATCGCTTCCAGAGTCATTGACCTACGCAAGGTACGACTATCAGAGAGATTATATCAGGTCATCCCATAAGTTCCGTCCGATTTTACCTTTTCTAAAATTGAATGAAATTTAATAGTATTTTAGAATGTCTAATGGAATTAAAAATAATTTTTATGCATTTGTGTACATTTAAACTAATTAAATATTATTTTACAGAATAATAGAATTAAAATTCCTTTGATTAAAATCCTTTCTAACATAGAAGTATCCAAAGAGCATTTAAGGCACATAATGCTTTATGAGTACAAAAAGGAAACTCTGCTGCTGAAGTGACTTGAAACATACACTCAGTTTATGGAAAAGAATGCTTGAATGAAAGAACTTGCAGAAGATGGTTTGCAAAATTCAGAAGTGGAGATTTCAGCCTTGAAGATGAAGATTGAACAGGACGTCCAGTTGTGTTTGATGATAAGCTCCTTGAGGCATTACTTGAAGAAAATCCTGCATTATCAGTTGAAGAATTGGCAATAAATCTTAGTTCAAACCATACAACTGTTCATCGTCATCTTCAACAACTTGGAAAGGTTCCTAAACTTGGAAAATGGGTGCCTCATGAATTGCCCCAAAGCAACCGCAAATCCTGAGTTGACATCTGCTCTTCTCTCCATTCTTGTGAACTCATTTCACCCTTTTTGGATAGACTTGTGATTGGTGACGAAAAATGGATCTTCTATCGAAATGTTAAATGTCGTAAACAGTGGCTTGGTAAAAGGGAAAAAGCTCAACCACAACTGAGAAGGGAACTTCATGGGAAAAAAGACTCCTCGCTCTATCTGGTGGGATTGCAAAAGAGTAATTCACTTTGAATTGTTACCACCTAATGCAACAATGACTGCTCAAGTCGACTGTCAGCAATTAGAGTGTTTGAACCAAGCTTTGAAGAAAAAAAAGCCCGCTTTAGTGAATCGAAAAGGAATGATGTTTCATCAGGACAATGCGTGGCCCCACCTGCAAAGATTACATCACAGAAGATCGAAGAGCTTGGTTGGGAAAAAAATTCCTCATCCACCCTATTCTCCTGACCTTGCTCCTTCAGACTACCATTTGTTTCGTAGTTTACAGAATCATTTGGGGGACATAACGCTTGCAAGCCAGGAGGAGGTCGAAACTGACATTTCAGAGTTCTTCGCTTTGATACCAAAGGAGCTTTACATTGATGGGATTAAAAAGTTTGTAAATAGATGGAAGAAAGTCATAGATAATCAGGGAAAGTACATTGATGATTAAATTTCAATTAAATGTAACATTTGATCAGTTGTTTCCTGTATTCAAAATTCGGACAGAACTTATGGGATGACCTGATATATACATAAGCACGCACACACTCATTTTACATGCATGCATACCTACCTATCTACCGACCGATCTACATATATATATACATGCATGCTTGCATAAATTCGTAAAATAAACAGACGGATGGTATAAAAAGTAAGCTTCCCAACTATGAGGTCCTGGGACCGATTCCTCTGTATAGCATTTTGGGAAAATATCATTTTCACACTTGTTAGAAGGAAATTGTACCCGCTGATTTTGCTTGAGAATTATATTAAGGGTAGACGTGTCCTTGACACACTCGGTCACTTACATGTCAATTCAGGAGCAGATAATTTCAGGGAACCGAAAAAACAGAACCCTCGTAGTTGAAAGACGGAGATCCACCACTACTCACAGCATACACACATATGCATGCACCAACACACACATGCAGCAGGAGTGGCTGTAAATTCCAATCAAAATAATAACTACACGTAGGCGCGCGGGGCATGACCACCTCCATCCTTTATTCTTGATCGTAATTAGAGACAGAGAATATTAATCACTTATTTTTGTGGAATCTGACATATTTTCCCAGACAAAATAGTATATTTTCCTGCTTGACTTTATTTCGCTTCACTAAGAACCAGTTATCTACTTCCAATTAAATAATCTGACAAAAAATAAATTTCATTAATAAACTTACATTTATCGTCTCAGTTAATTTTATTTTTTATTCCTCCAATATTTTTTTTATATTAGAAACTTATTCAGTCCCTTTCTTAGGATACGTGGATATCTATTTGCGTTTTCAGGAGTTACAGGATGTAAATACACACCTCAGAACACTTAAATCTACTTAGAAAACTCTTAGTACAGGCGATAAAATGTACTTTTTATAGAAAGGAAACTGGTTTGGGTTAGATAAATTAGACGTAGAGTCCAGTGAGTTTTGTTTTTAGATGCACGGAAATTTACATTTATAATTAATTCTAAATTAAATCTACAATACCAAAGACAAAGCATATAACCACAAAGGAACCTGTACGCAGTCGTGGTTAAACTAAACATGCAGCTCACGATGGTCATTAAAGGCGTTCGACTACAACCCTAAGCTTCATTATGATTGCCACCCAGATATGAACATTGGAGATATGTCCACCACTTGCTCTTTCTGCAATGCTAAGAAGCAGTCAAGAGAAACTCCTGCTATGTGTTGCGCTAATGGAAAAGTTAACCCCACTCCGCTGCAAGATCCACCATAGCTGTTGAAGTCACTCTACACTGGCACAACTACAGTGTCGAAACATTTCCTCAATAACATCCGGAAGTACAATTGTGCATTCCAAATGACAGCTTTCGGCGCTAATGTTGTTCAAGAAGGCGGGTTTGTGCCTACTTTCAAAGTGCATGGACAGATTTACCATAGGATAGGATCGCTTGAACCTGCTGAAAATCAAGATCCTCAAATCCTTCAACTGTACTTTGAAGTCAATTTACACGAACAAGCCACCCGACGAAACTCTATTTCCACTGGCACTAACTTTCACCTGATAATGCAACTGCAAAACCTTTTGCACCAGAAAAACAGCTACGTACGTAGCTTCAGGGATGCCTTGGAAACGGAAGCTTCATCAAATTTTAATGTTGTCATTAATGCTCAGAAAAGACCATCTAGGGAACATGCAGGCCATTACAATGCACCTACATGCAATGAAATAGCTGTACTCCTTCACGGTGAACAGCACAATCTCGGAGACATTGTCCTTAGGCGACTTGACACCACCCTCCAACGAATTAGTGAAACGCACTGATCCTACGATACGCTTCAATATCCGCTTCTCATTGTTAACTGTGAGGACGGCTACCACATCAATATACCACAGCAAGATACCCCAAAATCGTAATGAACATCTCAACAAGCCAGTATCCTGCATGGACTTCTACTCATATCGATTTATGACTCGAAATAACTGCTGTAATCACCTCCACCACTCTCGAGAGCTATTTCATCGATTTGCAGTCGATATGTGCGCAAAAATGGAATCAGAGAGATTGTGCTTCATCAGGTCACATAAAAAAAATTGCGCTCTGACAGCTACATCCATCTCTGAGATGTCATCAACAATGATGCTGCTCCAACAAGCATAGGAAGAGTTTGCAGCTTGCTCTCCACGTTCACTGGAAATCCCCGATACATGCATGAAAGAACACAGGATGCAATGACCTTCGTCCACCATTACGGCAAGCCTGACCTGTTCATAACTTTCACATGCAATTCCAAGTGGAAGGAAATTCAGGCCGAACTCTTCTTCGGTCAAAATCCTAGAGGCAGGTGTGACCTCCTCGCCCGAGTTTTCCATCTGAAGTTAATCACTCTCATGGAGCTCAAAAAAAAAATGGGTAAGTCTTCGGACCCATACAATATGACATGTACGTAATCGAATGGCAAAAAAGGGGCCTTCCACATGCTCATATCCTGCTTTGGGTGTCAACGAAGATCAAATCCAATGACATCGACAAGGTAATCTCTGCAGAGCTTCTTGATCCAGCTTTACACAAAGTACTATACGAAATAGTTAAGGCAAACATGGTGCATGGTCCATGTGAAAAGATTTCCAATGAGGTTCCTACAAGAAATTCAGACAAGTGCTGATGAGTATCCATCATACAGACGGAGAAAACCAGGAGACGGCGGTTTCACAGCAACTATCGGACAGCACGAGTTTCATAATAGATGGATTGTTCCCTACTATCCAATCTTGTCAAAGACTTTCTATGCCCACATCAACGTTGAGTTTTTCAACTCTGTTAAGTCCATAAAGTACGTTTGTAAGTATGTGAACAAGGGTTCTGACGCTGCAATGTTTGGATTTCAACAAGAAAAACATTTATTACGAAGCTTCTCCTTGCAAAGTTAGGCAGTACCAGGACATCGTGGTAGCTGTGGCTTCCTCTGGGATTGCAGCTACTTTGTTACCCGGTGGCAGGACAGCACACTTGACTTTTAAACTCCCTCTCAATTTAGCGGTATCCGAGATGCCTTCATGCAACATCAGCAAAAGCTCAGATCAGAGGCAGATACTTAAAAGGTGTCATCTAATCGTCTGTGATGAGCTCACAAGGGAGCTGTGGAAGCATTAGATAGGTCCCTGAAAGATATCCGAGACTGTCAGGCACTAATGGGAGGTGTAACGCTTCTGTTGTCATGTGATTTCAGGCAAACTCTTCCTGTCATTCTGAAAGGCACTAGAACAGATGAAGTCCAAGCATGCCTAAAGTTCTCTGCCCTGTGGTATCATGTTACGATCCTCAGTCTTACCACTAACATGAAGGCTCCGCAACACAGCGACCAAATGTCCGCAAAGTTTGCACAAGACATTTTGACACTTGGTGATGGCAAAGTACCTCTCGATGCTGAAGGACTAATGGAAGTGTGGCCATTTTCCTCTGTTGTTAATTCTGTGGATGAGCTCAAGCACAAAGTTTTTCCCAACTTCACACAAAACTACCAAAATCACAATTGGCTGTGTGAAAGAGCAATATTAGCTCCAAAAAACGTCGCTGTTAACAAAATTAATCAACAGCTAATGCATTCTCTTCCCGGTACTATATACACTTACAAGTCTGTTAAAAATGAAGTGGTGATCTACCCTCCTGAATTTCTCAATTCGTTGGAGCCACCTGGACTACGTCCCAACATATTAGCACTTAAAGTTGGAACTCCTGTAATGCTACTCCGCAATCTGGAACCACCAAGACTTTGCAATGGGACACGACTGGTGATAAAGAAAATGTTGTCAAAGGTGATCGAGGCTGCCGTTCTTTCTGGATGTGGAAAAAATGATGACGTCTTCATTTCAAGAATTCCTCTTACTCCATCAGGAGCAGAAATCCCATTTACGTTCAGAAGACTGCAATTCCCCCTTCGTGTCAGTTTTGCCATGTCCATTAACAAATCTCAGGGTCAAACCCTCTTTGTGACTGGTCTTCTCTTGGAAGAGCCCTGCTTCTCGCATGAACAACTGTATGTCGGTTGCTCAAGAGTGGAAAGTAATTTATATTATTATATGATTGAACGCCAGGCATCCATTTCCAAGTAAGTTTTATCTTAATAATTCTGATGCGCACTCTACAACTATCTCTATCCCCCCTCTATTATGCTTCCTTCTTTCTGTTTTTCTTCTCCTCCCCTTCACTGTTCTCTTTCTCTCCCCTTCTCTCTCTCATTTTTCCTCTTTGACTCTCTCGTTGCTCACATGTGACCAGTGGCTATCTTTCTTTTTCCTCTTGCTTTACAAGAGACAAGATACACCTTTGCCTGTCTCTTGTCAAAGCTCGTTTCTCCAGCGTTCACCACTTCACCTCGTTATGGTTTAACTACCCTTAACGTTTGTTTTTACTGTTTTGTTCTTACTGTCCTATTCTTGTTACAACTTTTATCCCTCCGCAAATCCCAAATTTTTTAAAATTTGCTTTGCGGGAACGGCTGTTTTAACGAAGTCGCGTCTTGTCCCAACGTTCGAAACGCGGAGTAGATAACACAAGGGACAACTGATGAAGGAATTGTTCTTTATGTTGCCTGTCTCATTTCTCTATTTGCTGCTTTCGTTGTTCAAAAAGAAAGTTCGTTTTCTATGTTTTTGATTTTTTATGTTCTCGTTTTTCATTTTGCCCACGTTCTTTTGACGTCCTGTACCCATATATGCATGTATATATAATATATATGTAGATATGTACGTACATATATATATAATATATATGTAGATATGTACATATATGTATGTATATATGCATATACAAATATTATTTGTCATCTTATATATATATACCTTCCTTGTGTGTGTCCATACATGTATATACGTGTATATATATAATGTATGTATATCTGTATGTATATATATTTATTGAAATATAATTATTTCTAGCCCACTCTCTCTATATGTACATTGTATGCAAATCCCACAGACGTGTGTGTGTGTATACATATACACCCCACGTTCGCCAGCGCTTTTTTTTCTTCATATTCGTTTACTACATGTTGTTGTACACCTATTACACTATTAAAAAATTTTTTTTTTTGCTGTGGTGAGACAACTCGGACCATTCCTCTCCCCCAACCCTTGTTCGCCAGCGCGCATTTTTTTCATATTCGTTTAGTATATGTTTTACACCTATTACACTATTTTTTTTCTTGCATGGGTCAAACCCTTTAGCGACTGCTTGGCCTCCTCGAAGTAGTAACTAAATCTCCCTTCAATCATACTGTATACAATAATTTCATTATTATTATTATTATTATTATTATTATTATCATATTATACAGTCTTAAAAAAAAAGATGATACATTGGATAATATACTCCCGATTGTTAAAAAAAAGGTGTATGTGCGAGGGGAAATCAATATTCATGACCAGAATGGTTCTGATCACAGGGGTGTTCGATGAGAGGTGACCTGGGACAAAACAATAATACAACGTTGCCAATTCCAGACAAAACTCATGTCTCGGTGTTAAACGACCACGAACAATTTATCTGATACACACACATATACTCTTTTACTCGTTTCAGTCATTTGACTGCGGCCATGCTGGAGCACCGCCTTTTAGTCGAGCAAATCGACCCCGGGACTTATTCTTTTGTAAGCCCAGTACTTATTCTATCGGTCTCTTTTGCCGAACCGCTAAGTAACGGGGACGTAAACACACCAGCATCGGTTGTCAAGCAATGCTAGGGGGACAAACACACACACAAACATACACACAAATACATATACATACACACACATATATATATATATATATAATATATATATATACATATATACGACAGGCTTCTTTCAGTTTCCATCTACCAAATCCACTCACAAGGCATTGGTCGGCCCGGGGCTATAGCAGAAGACACTTGCCCAAGATGCCACGCAGTGGATCTGAACCCGGAACCATGTGGTTGGTAAGCAAGCTACTTACCACACAGCCACTCCATTTACCAGGAAATGTTAGTGATTCGAAGTTTTGGCATGCTTGCTTTCATCAGCACGTCGAAACTTCGGTGTCATTGCCAATCCTTTGTTTTAAAATTGAACAAACATGTACTTAACTAAAAAGTGTGTGTGTTGAAACAATACATGTATGTATGTGTGTGTGAGTGTGTATATATATATATATCGGACACACACACACACACACACATATACGTGTGTGTGTGTGTGTCACAAGTGCTAATTTGTGAAAAGATATTGTCCTATAATTTAAATACTCAATCCCTAAAAGCTAGTAACCCTTTTGTTGGACGTGATCAAGGTAAATCTCTGAAGGTATTTTTCTGCCATTTACTCCAGATATAATCTGCAGACGCTTCAAGTCGGATTCTGATGTATTTATCATTTCATTCCAACTGGAATTTTAAGTATTCAGGCAGATTACGAAAATAATACAAATAAGTGGTAAAATTGAGTGGCTAAAATATTTAGACGTGACTCGTTAGTTTCGTCTCTTCGCTAGTCTTGCAGTAATTGATAGCAGCAACACTGGAAGCAGAATTCGAAACGATGCAATGAAACCTGTGCGAGAAAGCAACAACTGAGATGGTAGTGGTTGGAGCGATGTGATTGGACGAGAAATCAGCCAATCGAAATTACCACTTGTCGTAGGTGCGGACTTGTGCCATGAGGGAGAATGGCGGAGCTGAAACAGACCGTCGACAATTCCAACTGTGGCTTGCAACAAGACGAATTCGATCCCTTTTCTGCTGACGTCGAGAGAACTGAAGAACAGGTGGACACGGCCCTTACATCGGCGCCGTCGGAAGAAGAGTAAGTCGCATCCGTTATTCGGTGTCTCGCTTAACATTGTCATCGCTCAACTTTGTAAACAGTCGCGAAGCAAATGCTGGTTGCATTGAAATTCTTTTCTGGTTCCTCCTTTGCTCGTAAACCGAACTTTTTTACACGATTAATGATCTGTGGATCGCTCCTAGATTTATCTCCTGGTAAATATAGGTCCACAGTGTTTCGATCTCTCATAATAATTGATTGCTTTGTAAGTGTGACCGTTGGGTGGTCGTGTCGAATCGGAACTTCCATCCCGTTGCTGCTTCAATTCAGCAGCGAAAATAGGAAGGAGCCGATTCTTTAATATGTTTCTCTCTACAACTCGGAATGTACGTCACTCCTTAATGAAACAAATCTAAATGTCTGCTTTTCACGCCTCTTTTATCTATGCTGTTGCTTGGCCAACCCTGATATCCTTGATAACTCCACTGATCTCCTCGATATAATTATGAAATCTCAATCTATATTCTTCTTTAATTCGGCTGCTACAATTTCTAGATTGTCACAAGCTATCATTTCTCTCGCACCTAAAGATGTTATTTCGAAACAAATGTCTTTTTATAATTTCATTCTCCTTCCTATTTTGATGTTCAATTAATTAATATTTTTTTCGAATAATTATTACTTCAGTTTTTACCCTTGCAATCAGTGAACTTTGTTATCTGTTGCTTAAAACACGTGGATCCTTTTTATATCTTTTCTGCAACAGCATTCGGACGGAAATGCACAGAACAATGTATTTCCAATCAATTCGCATCCTGGTTTTTATATTTGTTGTAAGACATTGGAAATAGATTTTGAGAAATATAACCTTACATCGTTAGTGTTGTATAAATCAATCATATTTATGTTTGCTGGTTGTGTCTTGTTGTGTGGGAAATCGTGTAAAAAGCCAACCAACTCTTTGTGTTGTCCGAATGTTCATCTTCACACATATCGTGTATATTTCTCCGCTCCGTTAATCGTTGTGAAGTTGAACGAATCGGTTTCAGCTTGTTGAATAATTGCCTCTCATCAACTTAATTCCTTAGCAGCCAAGTTGTTGGCCATGTTGCGATTATTTCCCCTACATGGCCACCACTCGCCACTTCCTGTTCTTAACTTTTCATTAATGAGAACAGAGAAGAAGAAGAAGAACTGTTGTGTGTTGCAGGGGCGGGTCACGAGGGATGTCACTCTCTCCCATTTTCTAGCAAACAATCATTCATGTTTCGTGGAAACAATTAAATATTTCGATCCCTTACTTAACATTTTCTTTTCAATTGTTGTTTACTTTCAACTTGTAATATCTGGATCGTGTTAATCAGCTGAGGAGATCGCTTTCTCCAGGCTTTTAATGCTTATTTGATGCTGTAGCGATACTGAGTTCCCATGTGACAAAATTAAAGCAATGTAAATAAATTGCTAATATTAGTTTTAATGTACGTGAAAGTATTTCCATTATTTAAGCTTTATTTCCCCTCCATCAATGGTTAGTTCCGAACTATTAATAGAAGACAGGATCTTGTTTGCTTTATTTTCTCTCGTTGTTGATGTATAGGCGTTGAAACAATTTTGGGGTTGTTCACCCCCCCCCCACTCAACTTGGTTCTGATCGATCAGATATATAACGAAAGGCATTCTAGCCATGACCATCTCATCATTTCTTTCCGAGATTTGTATACTCCGGGCTATATTAATCAATGTGCCCATTTTCTGAAATTATACGATACGTGAGAAATTTAGTTTCTGTATTTGGCAGGTCGAACGACCCTTTAGAGACTCCCCTGTGTTTGGTTTTGCGCATTTCATACAACTTCTCTTTTATGTTTTGCTCATCTTGTACGTTGAGCTTTTTCGTTTTAGCCTTGTGCAATAATATTTCATTCCTTTCGATACGACTATGCTCTCGATTAATTAAAGTTATGCTCGTCACAAGCGCTTACTTCACTGTAATTACCAACACGGTTAGGTTTAGATTATTTACTTAAGTGAATTATAAATGAGCACTTGTATGTAAACAATTAAAAACGGTTAAATTAGTTGTTTATTATTATATATCATACAATTACAATATTTCGTAGGAGAATTCCCAGAACCTTCTCACTGTATTAAGGTGAGGATAATAATAATAGGGGCAGTTTTGATGGACAATATTCCTTTGGGTGATAAAGAATTTTTATCTTATATTTTAAATGAAATCGATGTATGAATTGTGCCTTCATTACTCAACCACATTTCATTCAGTGTTAAGGAATTTACTGTTTTTCAAATATAGTAATTTTTTTTTCTTTTTGAATAATATGGAGTAAATACTACGTGTAATTGACCATAATTCACTTCTTTCTTTCTTTTTTCCCCCATAAGTTCTGACAATAAAGAAATATTGGGTATTCTTGCAATATAGAGCCTTTGCACGCATGGTTATTAAAAATGTAGGAACATTTCTCATTTTTTTTTAACGAAATCCCATAAATACAAAATGTTCATACGATTTGTAAGCAGAGGTCATTCAAATGCTTTTGTTTTCAATAAATCGTGAAGACAGTGATATCGTGTTACGTTATATAAGTTTAGTTTTAAACCACCAAGGTGATTGATTAGAGATTAACTGATTTCATTCTTAGTTGCGTTTAAAACAACTTTTAACACTGTCTTTCATTTTCATGGAAGAAACACAAGTCTTTTTTTTTTCTGTAACGGTAACAACCAGTTCTATGTGGATTGATATGAGAGCTTCAGAATCCCTAAGGATATTCTACGCATTTTAAAAATAATGTAATTTTTTTCTTTACAAATTTTTAATAATATAAAACTTCATGGAACATTTATTCAACAACAACAGCAAAAGACAGCCGATCTCAACTATATTTTATATTGAAGTTTGTTTTTCTATTTAGTAGACATACATACGCGCGCACGCACACACCCGTGTGTGTATAGTACGTATTATAGATATGTGTGTGTATTTGTATTTATCAGTACAGGTACATTTGTATATATGTTGTATATCTTTGTGTGTGTGTGTGTATCAGCATCATCGTCGTCGTCGCTTAACGCCCGTATTCCATATTGGCATGGGTTGGCTAGGTTCAACAAGATCCAACTCATCAGACAACTGTGCTGGGTTGCGATGTCAAATGGGACAAGGTTTCTATCACTGGATGTCCTCTCTTACACCAACCGCTTCACTGTTTGTATGAATATGCATTACTTAAGTATAGGCTCTGAAACTTGTTACAGGTGATTCAAAGTATGAAAATGTGTTTCTTCAGGCTTAGTTAGAAGGGACAGTCTCTGGTCCTTGCAGGTCTTTAGGTTCTGTTCAAATCGATAGGGTTTAGTGTTCAGTGTGGTGTTGAAGCAAAGGAGATGGAGGGGCATTCGCTAGTTCAGAAGAGCACGGTCTGTTGTAATGGATCTCAGTCGGTTCCATGATGACTATTCATTTACTCAATCATAATCTGCTCATGTAAGTGGTTGGTTATTCCACAGACGCTTGTACCCTCAGAAACCGCATGACACAGTGTGCTTGACAAGGCTGCATCTTTAAGCCATCTCATGAGCTTACACATAGTTTCTATGGTTACCTAATTTCACTCAAGTTTTGGGTTGACCCGAAACTAATAAAAGACTCTTGTCCAACATGTCCACATGGTGGAATCAAATCAGAGACCTGCAAAGCAAACTTCTTAACCATTTGTCCATGCTACAGAGTGGCTGAGTGGGGAGAAAGTGTGTCTATAGATCAGAGAGTGAAGTTAGCCAATTTTTTTCTGGCTACAAAAAGGAAGGCTTAGTGTTTGAGATACAGTTTCTGCTATGTTATGAATGAGATGACAGGAGGTTGTGAGGCCTAGCAACTTTGGTGGGGTTTTAATTGTGAATTGTCCAATACTAGAGAAAGGAAGGCAAACAATCATCTCTGTGATGTGTGTAGTGACTGTGTCTTTGTACTTGTTGAAAAAAACCACAATGCCTGTTGAGGAATGCTTATAAAGGGTCTATTCCTTGAAGCAGAACAGTTTTGAAGTGAGTTGTGGTTGCTTGTGGGTGATAGGTATGTCTAGATGGTTAAATGAAGAGTGATATCTCATCTGCTTCGTTGTGTGTGTTGTTAATGGTGGCAGCTTGATATTTGTATTCAGAGTAGGATGAGTAGTGAGATCTGTCTGAAAACTTTCAGCCCAAAATATGAGAGAGAGATGAAACCCAAAGATCGCCAACTTTGCTATGAGAGATTCTTGTCTTCAACCACCTGTCACATGCTCCTGGTGTGATAAAGGTCTCAAAGTACATATTGTTGTGTATGCTTTGAAGTGTTTCAAGTGAAAAAAAAAGGCAGTTCACTGTTTCTTTTGTCATGTATTGTTAGAACAGTTAAAAAACTAAGAAATTCATATCCAAGTTTCTCTGGCTTGCTTCTTAAAGTGTTTTTCTGTATAAACAATGAAATGGTTAAAAGCTATGAGCATGCATACAACCTCAAGTACTTGCCATTATGTTGGACAGAATAACGAATCTTAAATGATGAATGGTAAGTTGCCAGTGGATCATAAAAGTGCTTTTGTCTGTCCCACACCATTCTGACTGAGCAAAGTGTTATTTCAAGGATGTTCTGAAAAGCTTGGTTCTCTTGTTTGGAATGTTCACTAACGTCTCATATGAACTGATAACCGACAAGAAAGTTCAGAGAGAGAATAATATTCTAGGGAAGTTACAAAAGGCATCTAATACATCACATTAGATTTTTGTAGCAGTTTTCAGTGGTTTTATTATCACCTATAATCTGGATTGTCAAGTGAGTGATTAAAGGTATATTTACTCTCTCTTAACCTGAAAATTTAAGAGAATTAAAAAAACCAAAAAAACTTGAAAATATAGCTAAGGAATGCTTAGGTTCACAAAAAAAAAAAAAGCAGTGGGGTCTCTGATAATTTTTTTTTAATAATTCATGAAAGGAAGAAAGGGGGATGTCCTGGATCTTTGCGAAACTTAGATGGATATGATCGATGCAATTAACGGTCACTGTCTAATGTTCTGTAGGTCAACATCTATAGCGAAAATGCAGACAGAAACAAAATGGTTAAGGGCTGCCGCTCTGGGAAGAAACGAGTATAAAAATTGTTGAGGTGATGAGAGGTGGAGGCAGAAGTGGATTGGGTGAACCAAAGAAGAAAGAAGTTCAGCAGAGAGAGTGTTTAGCTCGAAGTAGCCGAGAGAAACATCATGTTTGTGAACCAGTGTCATTACATGTTTCTGGGTAAATTTGTCAGTAAACCTTTTGATCTTTTAGTGAATGCAATCCAGAATCTAGGTGTGTACAGCAACACATTAGCATGTAAGGCAGAGTCTGAGGAATTGGTATTGTCAAATGTATAAGGCGGCGAGCTGGCAGAAACGTTAGCACGCCGGGCGAAATGCTTAACGGTATTTCGTCTGCGTTACGTTGTGAGTTCGAATTCCGCCGAGGTCGACTTTGCCTTTCATCCTTTCGGGGTCGATAAATTAAGTACCAGTTACGCACTGGGGTCGATGTAATCGACTTAATACCTATGTCTGTCCTTGTTTGTCCCCTCTGTGTTTAGCCCCTTGTGGGTAATAAAGAAATAGGTATTGTCAAATGTAAGAACATTGATGTAAGGGATTGAGATTTTGATAAGTTGGGCTCTATGAAAAACATGCTGGTAGTTACTAGGAAATGTGATGATGAACGTGAAGGTGAGGAAGTGGCTTACAACTGTTTCCATCCCTTTTAATATGTTGGATGGTAGAATAGTTGTTGGCAAAAGCAGAGAAGTTGTGACGATGTCTTTTGTTTCCTTAGAATTGAATAAATATCGATGGAGAGAGAGAGATTAAGGAATACAGTGAGGGCATGAGCTAAGTCTGGAGCTCAATGTGTATATTGGAAGGAATCCCATAAAGCTGTTGTGTTGTTTGACTGGAGTGATTGGGTGAGGTTTTAGGATTTGTTAACTGTGTTTATGGCTTAATGAGACAAGTGGAGCAAAAATTTTAGAAGAACAGTGTTATGCATGCGTGTCCTTCAAATGACCCTGAATGATTACTTGTAAGGGACACTCATAAGGCTTAGCTGTTTCAGTTGATGAAGTTGATAGCTTCTGCTTCTAAGGAGACATAATTTTTGCTGAAAGTGGTTGTAATTAATGTAAAGTAACTAATTTGTGAAAAGGATGGTAATGAGATATTTTTCCATATAAAGAGCAAACTCCAAGAAACATAGTTAAGTGGTGCAATCAGCATCATTTAACATCCCTTTTTCCATGCTGGCATGGGTTGGAAGGTTTGACATGAATTTAGATGCCAGAGGGCTGCACAAAGCTCCAGCATCTGCTTTGGCATGATTTCTATGATTGAATATTCTTCTTAATGCCAACCACTTTACAAAGTGTACTCAGTGATTTTATCATAGCACCAGCACTGGTGAGGTCACCATGTGTTAAATGTGGAAGCTGGAAAGTAAGGAGTCAAATGGGATTCACTGTTGGGACATTAACAGTTTTAGTTGGTATATATGGGATGGTTGAGGAAATAAGAGCAGTATTGTGGGTATTATTAATTGATCACAACTCATCTTCAGATCAAAGCCTTGGTTCAAATGCCTGCAACAAAGTGAGTTCAACTAAAGGTACCTCAGAGTCCAGAGGATGAAGTAAAAAACCAAAATAGATTTGGTGGAAGGGATAAGATTAGGCCTCTGAATGTTGAACCCTACAAATGTGAGGAAAGAGAATAAAGAAAGACATAGACCTTGCTTCATGGGGGATCAACCAATACCAACAAGGAAATGCAGGTATTTAAACAATGGTGATAATGTAATCATGGGTGAAGGTCATAATACCAAAATTTATGATTATATATGACAATTGAAAAACTTGGTTTCATTAGGATTTACATTAGTTTTCAATCAATGTATTTTTTTCAGTCTCACCTTCATGTTGGCACTGTGATCAATAATGTATCTACACTTTTATCGATATACATGTCTCCTTAGTGTGAAACTGTTAAAAAGAACTGGTGCTTAGCATCACTCCCACAGATTCCGGTGTTTGATAGATAAATCTATCTCTGTGTAGGATGCTATTCTGATGTTATTAATCTGTGAATAGTGGATATCTATTCCTATTGAATTAAGGTATGAAGAATTAGATGTACTATCCAAATAACATAACAGGAGAATTTATGTGGATTTGACCTCAGATGAACTTAGAGACATTGTGTAATTTCATTGTTGTGATATGAATATGTTCAAATTAGGTGAAAATTAATTTATTCTTCAATAGAAAATATACATCACGATTATTTCAATGTTGAGACTAACATCATTTGGACATTTATAAAAAAAAAACAAAAGAAAAAACAGGCATGAGAATCACAAAACTTGAACCAACTTTAGAGTTGGTGGTAGGTTTTAATTTTGTGGTATTAAGCAGACATTTTCAAGATGTATTCCAAAATAGATCCTCATTCTATCAGAGATAACCTTCTCAGATGATCTGGTAGCTATTACTGACAGCTCAGTGAATTGCGGTTATGTGGATTATGTTTCACCAAATACAGTGTCTAAAGTAGATTTGAACTCAAAATCTTTGAGCTACTAGTCCGATATCTAATAAATTTGGCCATTAAATTCTACGATATTTGGATGTGGTTATTTCAGATAAAAAAGGAAAAAAAATTAAGGACCTGTAATTTTTGGTTATGAGTGAATTTTGAGTCAACACTGTTTGGCGTTCCCTGTTTTGAGACTCATTGGAGTGTGATGGAATTAAACTGATCAGATAATGTTTGATTCTTTTTATAAATTAATCAGTGGAAGAAGCTCAGAGTTGATGACAGGCAAAACCTTTAAGAACTGACTGCAGCCAATACACAAACTGAGCATCTGCAGGAAGTTTTGCTAAAAAACAGCCAAGAAGCAGGTGGGGGTCTTGAACCAGGCAGTTTATTCGGCTTAGCTTATTGGATTATCCATTATTAGTGCAGTGCTCTGTTTGGAGTGAGGCATTAAAGTTCTGTTGCCCTACTTATTATCTGATGATAAAGCAGGTAAGAACAGAGATGGGTGAGGGAACTGTCTAGCATATCGAGGAAACATCGATGAACTTGTTGCCATTTTGATCCTCTGTGATGCTGACACATAAAGAAAGGTTGAATTGTTAAAAATAATAGTTAAGTTAATGTTAAATGCTAGGAAGAGTGAGCAGCTAATCAGAGACATGACAAGAGGAAAGAAAATAATATTAGTCAACCTGGACTAATATCAGAGGAAGGATGATAGCCTTTTGGATTATTTTTGATTATTTTGAAAATTTTATGATAGTGACCACATTGTTGATTATCTAAGAAATTTGTTAATTTTGGTAGTGGAGTACAGACTATTTAAGAAGGTTATGGTATCTCTGTATTATTGCAAAATTTAAATGAATTTAATTGACATTGAATACTACAGCACAGTATCGAAGTTGTGTAATTACAAAAGAAATAAAAACAGAAATTGAAGTTTTGTTTTCATAAAGATCATCAGTTCTGTCTCTTCTGCTATAATATTATTTTAGTTATTTTAACAAGTAGATGAGACAACTTGTAATGTATTTCTGTGTAATTATGACCTAATCATTAAAACATTGAGTTAATTGAACTTGCTGAAGTAGTAATGAAAGACTCACTAAGTAAATGTACTTATATTGTACATTGGTTGGAGCCTGGTGCAGCCTTCTGGCTTACCAGTCCTCAGTCAAACCGTCCAACCCATGCCAGCATGGAAAGCAGACATTAAACAACGATGATGATGATATATTAGAGGAAAAGGACGTTAAAAAACCAAGGCAGGACAAGTATCTCAAGTCATTTATAATAATATAAATAGGTTAATTTAAAGTCTTACAGCTGTTTTCTGGGACATCCCAAGTAATAGGCTCATCCTGCCTTGGTTTTTGTTGTCCTTTTTCCTCTAATATATACCTACTAACACAGCAGCTTAATACAGATCCCTAGCTCCAGTCTCAGCTGTGAACTTGGAACCTAACGGATGACCAATTATAGCACTTACTCAGCGTACCTATTCGTTTAGATCAACACTGGCAACGACCTCGCTCAAATGTTTTTTCACGTGTCACCAGCACATGTGCCAGTAAAGTGACACTGGTAATGATCAGGCTTGAGTGGTGCTTTTTATGTGCCACCAGCACGGAAGCCAATTAGCCGCTCTGGCAACGATCATGCTCGGGTGGTACTCTTAGTGCTCCACTAAAACGGATGCCAGTCATCGAATTTGATTTCGATTTCACTTGCCTCAACAGGTCTTCGCAAGCAGAGTTTAGTGTCCAATGAAGGAAAGGTACGCATAAGTGGGCTAGTTACACCCCTGGCATAGGCCACAAGATTATGGTCTCACTTGGCTTGCCGGGTCTTCTCAAGCACAGCATATTTCCAAAGGTCTCGGTCACTAGTCATTGCGTCGGTGAGGCCTAATGTTTGAAGGTCATGCTTCATCACCTCATCCCAGGTCTTCCTGGGTCTACCGCTTCTACAGGTTCCCTCAACCGCTAGGGTGGGGCACTTTTTCACACAGCTATCCTCATCCATTCTCACCACATGACCATATCAGCACAGTCGTCTCTCTCATATATCCTATATATATATGTGTGTGTGTATGTATTTATATTGTGTTTATGTCAGAAGAATTTAGAAACTTAGAGAGGTATGAAATCAATCGTTTTTAACAGTGGAATTCCAAGTAGATAAAACTATAACAAACAGCAAAGTTGAATTGGGTTAAAGAAAAGTCCTTTGGATGGAAAAGTCAAAGGTTGCCCATGGTACTGAAACCCACACCTTATGTGAACATGACTGATGTTCCTCCATCATACCAAAGCAATCTTTTGAATTTCTTTATCTAAAATGAATGGAGAGATGTCCAGCCAACTTAACTAATTAAGAATTAATTTACTTGTAACATTTTAAATGTAAATAATGTCAATTCTTGTGAGAAAATAACAACAAGCCCATTAGTGGGCTTGTTGGTCTAATATTGTCTCTCAACCAAATCAAAATAGATGAACATCAATGGAATTTGTATCTTTGTGGTACCAGTGCCGGTGGCACATAAGAAAACCATCCGAAAGTGGCCGTAGCCAGTACCGCATCGACTGGCCTCCGTGCTGTGGGCACGTAACAAACACCATCCGATCGTGGCCATTCGCCAGCCTCGTCTGGCACCTGTGTCGGTGGCACATAAAAAACACCATCCGAGCGTGGCCGTCTGCCAGCCTCGTCTGGCACCTGTGTCGGTGGCACATAAAAACACCATATGAGCGTGGCCGTCTGGCACCTGTGTCGGTGGCACATAAAAAACACCATCCGAGCGTGGCCGTTTGACAGCCTCGTCTGGCACCTGTGCAGGTGGCACATAAAATCACCCACTACACTCTCGGAGTGGTTGGCGTTAGGAAGGGCATCCAGCTGTAGAAACACTGCCAGATCCGACTGGTGCCTGGTGCAGCCTCCTGGCTTTCTGGGTCCCAGTCGAACTGTCCAACCCATGCTAGCATGGAAAGCGGACGTTAAATGATGATGATGATGATGATTCACTTCTTTTCATCCTGGTCCTTGAGGCCATCACAAAGTACTTTAGAACTAGTGTTGTTTGGTGATTACATGGTCAATATCCAGATTATTAATATCACTAGGGAAATGGTTTTGTTTACGTGGGAGTGGAAAATGCAAAAATTCTGTATTGTGTTATCTTTTCAAACTGACTTCATAAAAGAGACAGCAAAGTCTCTGTTAGACTGGCAGGAAATCAAAAGAATGAAGTAACTAGAAACACCAGAAAAGCTAACAACAGTATGAGCAAGTATTTATATATATAAGGGGCTAAGGACCGTGTGGGTGGAAAAAAAAAAAGTGACATGTTGTCTCTGTTGGCAATAGAGAAGTTTTCTCTTTGTATGCAAGGTAGACGTTGAATCTGGTTCTGTGTAGGATTAACAATTGTAAATCAGTTGTTATGAGATTCATTGGATATGAGAATGGTTGATTAGAAAGAGTTGAGAAAGTATTGATATAAGCAGGAAATTTGTTTTTTGGCAATGTTTTTACTACAGAATTTTTATTGTTTGGCCCAAAGTTGGAGCTATGGGTCAAAGTAGCCTAGGTGAGGTGACTCTGTCACTGTAGATCTCAGGTGCAGGTTTGGGTGCTCAGTGGTTTGGGTGCTCTCAGTCATGAGTTCAATTTTCTTGGTGGCAATGTGTGTCCTTGAGCAAGACACTTTATTTTTCCGATGCTCTAGTCCACCTGGCTGGCAAAAGTGAATAGTACCTGTATTTCAAAGGACTTTAACCCTTGTCACATTCGGTTTCATGCTGAATCTCCCTGACAACTACATGTCTGTGGAGTGCTCAGCCATTTGCACATTAATTTCGCAAGCAGGTTCTTCTGTTGATTGGGTCAAATGGAACACTTGACTGACTCCATAACTGACGGAGTGTCAGTACATATATATCTAGAACTGTAGTTTCCAACCTTTTTGCTACTAAAAGCCTTTTTTTTATATACAGACTTTCCTAGGTTTTCAAAGGTGTCTCTTCAACAAATTTTGAATTAAGCTCTCTGACCCCTGTTACTACCCCTATGGACCCTTCCCCAACCCCAAGGGTCTGCAGATCTCAGACTGAAATGTGTCTCTCCTTTTTTAAGATAGTATGGTGGTTTTGAGGAAATTTGAATATTACTTCTCGCAGGTTGAGTGACCACACAGGATCTGCTTTGTTCTTGTGCTGGGTGAACGTATCCATTGTGAAAGGCATACTGTGAATGAAAATGTTTAAAATGTTGGCCCTCTCAGATACGATGTCTGTTTTGTGTGTGTGTGTGTGTGTGTGTATTAAGAGACATGGCAAAATCACATACAGTACCCTGCACTCTTCAGCCTGTGGTACCTTGAAGGGTAAATGTAAAAAGAAAGTAATGATGGTTGGAAAGCATCATCATTCAACTGGTGAGGAATTTCTGACTCAGCCTTCAATCTTATAATCAACACTCACAGTGCTCTGTGCGTATGTCTATGTGTGTGCCTATGTGTTTATATGCTTATGTGTATGTGTTTGTGTTTGTGTATGGTGGGTTATGATGGGCTTCTCAACTTCTGACAGAGTCTTTGTCCAGATCTGAGCATACGACTTTCTTTCAGAGAGACGAGAATCAACCGCAGTACTTGACTGGCATTTTATTCTTTAACCCCCAAATAAATGAGAGGCAAAGTTGATCTTGATAGAGTTTGAACTTGGAGTGTAGGGGACCAGAATAGATATTGCAAAATTATTCTAATTAATGCTTTAACTACTTTGTTCATTGACCACCTGATGTGTGTGTGTGTGAGAGAGAGAGAGAAAAGGGGACTATGACAATTTTGTTTTCTATTGCTTGCTATCAATATATATTCTGTTTGATAGCTAATTTCATCTTTGCCTGTCGATCTCTCTCTCTCTCCGTCATTCACATCTACAACTGTAACTAAGGAACAACCAAAATCCTGCGTGCTTTTAACTATTTACTGTAGATGCCACATAAAAAACACTGGTGCTGGTGCCACATAAAAAGCACCCAGTACATTTTGTAAAGTGGTTGGCATCAGGAAGGGCTTCCCAGCAGTAGAAACCATGTGGAAACAGACAATGTGAACCTGCTGTAGCTTTCTGGCTTGCCAGCTCTTGTCAAACTGTCCAACCCATGCCAGCATGGAAAACAAGATGTTATATAATGAGGATGATGATGATGGTGGTTGATATGGAAAGTCTTGAATTCCTTGAATATTTGATGGCATTGTAAGAATGAAGATTATAATTAATAGTTTTACAATTAATAATTATTTCTTCCTCAATCCAGAATTTACTAAAGCTTTTCCTTTTCTTTGAATAATTTCTGTGCCTAATAATTTATGCATATTTCTTGGTCAAGAACCTATCTGTAATGTTGTGTTCACAATCATTTCATTTGAATTGGTTCCTAATTTTTAAGCTGATCATGGTTGGGTAATTAACCCTTTGGTGTTTAAGCCGGCCATATCCGGCCCAAATATCCTACATGTTTTTACATTCAAACTGGCCATATTTAGCCTCTCACACCTAACCTACATTGACATTCTAAGAATAAACTATCACATCATTGAAACTTCAAAGCTATAAGATAATGCATGATTAATTCAAAACGATTTGAGTGAAAAAAGTCTTACATTTAACAGAGTAATCTGAACACTAAAGGGTTAAAGCTTGTAAGATAGCTTGGTTAAAAAAAAAAAACCCAAAAAACAAAAACAAAAAAAAAAGCATACTTGTTCCAACACTTCATATAAATACCATGATTCTGTGGTGAAATGAGTGTAAGCTGCTTAAGAAGTGATGATGTTTGTGTGACTAGAATGAAAAGGTTTCCTTCAAAACTGCTGTTCTATATTTATATGAAGTGTAATGAGGAAATTACTCTCAGTATCAGTAGTATAATTCCAGATATGTAAACAGAAGCATGTACTGTCTAATGGTAAGGGTTGCGGGAGATATGACTATTGAGGACAGACGAAGGAATTAGAGTGTGCTTGATGAGTTAGTACAAAGACATATTATGTTAAACAATACACAATTTGGTTTTGTATCAGTGTGTGAGACCACTAGTGTCATGTTCCTTGATTTCAAGACATACAAACTATTGCACTTTATCTTTTTGCTCATCTAGACAATATATTTGAGTCACATGCTATAAATTGGCAGGCAAAGAAGAGGTTCTGTGTAAGAGAATTTCTCATAAAAGAAATTAGTGAGAAATTTGATCAGTTATGGCTTCAGGATAAACATGGCGAAGAATAATGTTTTAGTTGTTGCTCTGGATTCACAGACGGCGGCAGATAAAAAAATTAAAAATAAACACTTATTTAATATTATATAGACTGAATAGTAAGTGCACTGGTTGAAGTTGCATCGCGTCAGTGTTGCTGGATGTTTAATTTAATAGACCAGCAAACAGTACATGCAATCTATTGATGGACGTATGTATGTATGTATGTGTGTGTGTGTGTGTATGTATGTATGTATCTATGTATACGTATGTACACACTGACACACAATTTTCAAAAGAGCTATTAGATAAATTACCTAAACAGCCTAATTAGTGCTTGGTGATTTACTTGATGACTAAAAATTTGAAATTGATATTGTTAAAAATTAGTGTCAGGAATTTCTGAACATACTGTGTATGATGATGATGATGATGATGATGATATTTTCTCTTACTATGAAATATATTATTACCATTGGTACTCTGCTGGTTTTTAAATTCCTAATTACTGCTGTCATTGAGCAATCTTCTGATCACACTTGTTTCAGTTGTGGTTATCTTGCCATTTTGTTTGCCAGAGATGAATTGTTTAATATGTCCTTCCTTTTCATAGAATAGCAGGGAGTGCTCTGATGCAAATTTGGCTGCTATTAAGAACAGGTTGAGCAACTATGTGAAGACCCGTAATTCCTTAAGCATCGGCATGAAATTCCTCATGCAATATGGGCTGGCAGTTAAAAATTAGATTAGATTTGAGTTTGCTTATTTCAGTAGAAATAGGTCAACACAAACTTTAACTCTTTATCTTTATTTCATGAAAATGTGTATAAAAATATAATTTTTTTCCATATCAGCATTTTGTAATGTATGTAAGGTCAACTAGAGATATAGAGAAAATTTAAAGTCACATTTTAATGAGTGATGATGGGAACATCAAAGAAAATGGTTCTAAGAGTATCCTAAGTTATTAATGAGATATTGTAGTTTTTGTTAATTATTTTCTAATGAGTATAACTTGGGATTATAACAGAAGGGTTAAATCAATTAATTAGGGTTTAGTTAAAAAATTGTCTGAATGAGGCAGTTGACATCACTAGCTTGCTGTCTTGTTCACATTCAGGCATACAAAAATAACTTTGTTTTTAGCCCACAAAGTTAAAAGGAAGGCTTGGAGAAGAATTAACAGACGTTATTGTTAGAAATGTAGCACAAGCATATTCAAAGAAGTTAGTCTTTAGCAATGCAACACTGCTAATAATAATAATAATAATAAAAAAAAATATTTATCTAAGGAAGCTAAAATTTACTTATTTCTTCAGAGAGAAACTGTAAAAGTAAGTGATGTCTATAGAAATTGCTCGTATAATTTACTAAAACTGACAAATTATTAACCTTTGTTTATTCTGTTTTCAACAAAGAATATTAAAGTGATAGAATTTTTTTGAAAAGTTGGATATTAAGAACTATGAAATAAGTTTTGTTAAAACTGGGCTTCCAAGTGAAAGTTGAGAGACCTGAATGTAACCAAATTTCCTCAAGCCTCTTCTACCATTATGCTAACATATTAATATAAGGTTGAAAGGAATTGGATGCTGAATTCTGTTTTTGTGAAAAATGTCATAAATGTTATCTCTTTTAGTTAGAATTTCATTCTGTTGATAAAAGGGGAAAAAACTCCCCAAAACCTACAGTTTAACTATATTTGTAGGTTGTTGAAGATATTTATTATATCTTCAACAACCTACAACTTGAAATGTTGTTATGAAGTATATTACTATTGGTGATTCTTTTTAATTCTTTAGATGGTACCATGGCTCTTTGGATCGTCGAACTGCAGAGGAACGGTTGCGGAAAGCTGGATTGGTTGGATCTTATTTGGTACGGGAGAGCCAAAGTAAGCCCGGATCTTATGTCTTATCATATTTTGGCAAAACTGGATTAAACCATTTCCGGTAAGATTGAAACTATTTTTCTATTGAAACAAGAGAATTGTATTTTTATTTGTTTCTCATTTTTTTTTGTATTTATTTGGAATTATTTGTTTTCTTTTAGGATCTCATACTTATGTGGTGACTATTATATTGGTGGCCGCCAGTTTGACAGTTTATCTCTGCTTATAGGCTATTATACGAGGTGTTCATATTTGTTGAAAGGGGAACAGCTGCAGGAACCAGTGGCACCACCAGAGGCAAGTTATTTGTTTTTTTAAATAAAAATTGATTTTGTATCTAGAAATCTCAAGTGAAATATTTTTGTAGCTGATTGCCTGAAAGCATTTAGCTTTTTACTGCAAGACTTTACGTTTATCTATCATTATCACCATTAGTACCAATTCAGGGAACTTTCTTCATACACTATACACACCTTCAAGCCACTTCTATATCTTAGCTGTCTGTCAACTACATGTAAATGTGAATAAAATATATAAACTCTATCCCCCTACACACACACACACACACATTTGAAGATCTTGATCCTGTCAAAAATATATTTCTAGAAAAAATATTTGAATTTCTATTGTGACAGCAATATATCCTGGAATCAATTTTGGTTTAGCATAAAAGCTTTATAGACAATTTCCTTTATTTCAAAAATTCATGCCTTCATTAAACCCTTCACATTTTATCTCCAGCCTGTAGATGATTGTCGGAAAGTTATTGCCATCCTCCCATTCAGTGGAATGCCCGACACTGATGAGCTCAGGTAAGTACCTGTCAGGTTTGTTTTACCTTTGGAACTTTAAATGGAAATCTTTTAAATGCTTCTAAGAATATTTAAGCAAATATAAAATATGTACCAAACATTTTGAAATGATTAATGTCGACAGAGAATTACATAAGTTACTGTTTGCTGGCATACTTTATCCTACTTATGTGAAACTAATTCTTGTGAAAAAGAAAAAAAAACATTAAAAAAAGGAGCGTAATACAATTTTCACAAACCAAAAAGTAGTTTGACAGAAAGCAAAGTGCCACTGCTTATATGAGGGTAAAGCAAAGTGCCACTGCTTATATGAGGGTTAAGTATAGTGCCACTGCTTATATGAGGGTAAAGCAAAGTGCCACTGCTTATATGAGGGTAAAGCAAAGTGCCACTGCTTATATGAGGGTTAAGTATAGTGCCACTGCTTATATGAGGGTTAAGCAAAGTGACACTGCTTATATGAGGGTTAAGCATAGTGCCACTGCTTATATGAGGGTTGTTTTGTTTCTCTCCTGTTGCAGATTAATGGATGTTAAGTCGTCCAACATCACTACCAGTGTATTGTTCTTTACTTTGAGATTAGCTCTGATATGGCAGGCTTATAATGAAAGCCATTCCAGTCTTGACCATCTTGTCTTTATTTCAGACATAATGAATTTAAAATTAGATTATCCAGTGTATCCTTGTGTAAGTTGGATGAGATTTGTAGATGTGTTTGCAATTTCTAGCTTCTCTTGCAACTCTACAGAGACTCCCTCGTTAATTTAGTATTTTGTTGAGGTGCATCGGAAGTTAAGGTCACTATTTTTCAGTTAAAAATCTTCTTTTTTTTTTCAAATTAATTCCAAATTCTACTTTTATCTCAATCTACTTCCTATGCTACACATCTGTATACATATATTGAGTAGCTGGAAAGGCCGAGGCGTGTGTTGTTCAGTAAAAGGAAATAGATATCAATAAAAAAGAAAGGGAAAGGAAAAGAAAAACATTAGTGAAAGGAAGTAGAATGTAATGAAAGCCCTGCCTGTCTTACCATTCCACCAGTTTCTAGAATAAGAGAATAGGAGTGAGGTTGGGAGAATGAATGTTCAATGTATTGAAGAAAGGAAATCTCTCTTTATATATATGTGTGTGTGTGTGGTGTGTGCATATATATATATATATATATATATAATGGCATGTCAAGACATCAGCAAGGAAAAAGAAAATGGTAAGAGGGGAAACAAGAAAATAAGAAAAAAAAAAAGAAGAAAAAATACAAATATGACTGTTGAAATTGTCATTATTTTTTAAACAATTAACCTCATTTGGAAACCTGAAAATATTTTTTATATTTATATGAATGTTAAACTTTCGGCCCATAACGAGAATAAATTAAATGCAGAAATGGCTGAGGTGAGTCATTGTGAATCTGATAATAATTGTTTAAACTGTGATCGTCATTTTTAGAAGATGAAAAACTGTTTAATGTTTACATCGATGAAAATAGAAAAAAAAAAAAAAAAAAATTACATCTATATCTAAACTGAAAGTTTGAAAAATTATAAGTTAATAGTAACTCATCTTGGTTATTTAATCAAAAGTCAATTGAAAAGCATGTGTACAGCAGCCTTTAAGAACTGACTACTGTAATTGAGTGGAACAAATATTAATGACCCCAGCTTGTAAGTGTCTGAGGAAAAGCTTTGATAAATAATGACATTATAAAAAATAATTATTACCAAATAGAAATAAAGGGAAATGGAATATAACAGTGTTGTGTGTGTGTGTGTGTGTGTGTGTGTTTTTATGTAAAATTTTATGAACGTATATATATATATATAAAATAGTCAAGCATTAATTGAAGAATCACTCAATATCGTTATGTAAAAGGAAAAGGTTGATAGTAACTTTGAAGTTTTAGCTTAGTGACTTTTCTCAGGTTGCCTGACAAATGCGACTTTTTCAAAACAGCAAAATCACTGTCACTCGTTAATGTGTATGTATATAGTATGTATGTATAAAGTAGAGTGAATATGAATTTTCATCTGAAATTTCTGATGAGAGAAAGACTACTCCTCTTTTGAATTGGTCAGATTGAATAAGAAATGTCTTGAGAACTATATTCTGTTGCAAGAAGCTTCTAATATAACATACTAGTTTACATTAATAATTTCTTACAAATCCCAATAGCTTTAATTGCTATTTGCTGTTGTTTTTGAACATTGAAGAAATAATTGGAGTTTTCTTTTTTATTTTTTATTTTTTCATGGATTCAGTTTTGAAAAAGGAGAAATTTTTATTGTTCGTGATGTACTTGACGAGACCTATTGGGTGACTTCAGAAAAAACAGGAGAAAGTGGTATAGTGTACCAACCATTAGTAGAAGACTTAGTAAGTTTCTTTTTTGTTTTTTAAATTCCATTGAATTTTCTACAGAAAGATTTTGAAACGGCTTTTGTTAGTCAAAATTTCATAAACTTTTCACTCAAAAATTTGAAAAAATTTAAGCAAATCTGATTTTTAGATTACATGTAGAAAATTATTGTTAAAATTTTAACTCCCTTCATTGTTGGATTTTATCCTTCAAATAATAATTAAAGCCATTTATACTTTTAGAGACCAACAAATTTCCTTTTATTATTTTATAGTTGAAAATTAAACAAATATTCTTATTGTCATTTACATTTAATATTTCATTAAATTAGATTCTTAATTTTTTTTTCCTTTATATAAATTGATTCATTGTCTCAAATTTGATTTGGTTTCTATAGCTGGGTGCTCTTAACCTTAACCTCTTTACAGAGTCTACCTGGTACATTTTTTTATGGCACCAGCACAATAAAGAGTGTCTTGACCAGAAGTAACGTTTAATTACACTACTTCAGTTCTATATTTAAGACATGAGGAATTATGTACATTATTTACATTTGACAGATATTTGTCCTCAAATTGTTTGTTGTTAACACAACGTTTCGGCTGATATACCCTCCATCAGGTGTCTTGGGGAAATATCGAACCTGGATTCTCATTCCTAAGGTATTTTTCAATGTTGTTGTTGTCATCATCATCATCATCATTCAGGTCACTGCCTGGAATCGAACTTGGAATCTTGGGGTTAGTAGCGCAGGCTACTAATCCCAAGATTCCGAGTTCAATTCCAGGCAGTGACCTGAACAACAACAACAACAACAATAATAATAACATTGAAAAATACCTTAGGAATGAGGACCTAGGTTCAAAATTTCCCCAAGACACCTGAAGAGGCCGGAGGGTATATCAGCTGCAACGTTGTGTTAACAACAAACAAGATGAGGACAAATATCTGTCAAATGTAAATAATGACACTACTTGTTTTAGTCTACCTGGCATTGAAATAGGTATCATTTCAATTTTGAAATTATGGACTATTTACTTGAAGAATATCTGAATATTCAGATTTGCTGTTACATCCAATTTAATGGTGGGTTGTGTGCCGTGAAAAATTCAAATGTTGTTTTGTGTAAAAGATTTCTATTCTATTTAACGTATGTAAAGGTTCTCTGTTGATTTTCATTAAAAAGCATCCATGCTGGCACTATGTGAAAAGCACTCAATACACTTTGTGAAGTGGTTGGCATTAGGAAGGACATTCAACCATAGACAACAGGAGCCTGGTGCAGCCCTCCAGCCTTGCCAGTCCCTCTCAAACCATCTAACCCATGCTAGCATGGAAAACAGAGGATGATTGATGATATTAAATGATACAATGTATTTGTAGGGTTATTCATGTTGGTCACAGATGCTGATGTGAAGACTAATTTTGTTATATCATTATTTCATTAGTTAAGTTAATTGACCCCTATTAAGAAGATAGACCCCAGTAAACCGTCCAACCCATGCCAGCATGGCAAAACGGACGTTAAACGATGATGACGATGATTTAAATGTCTTCACCTATTTCACTTTGTGGATATTTCTTTTTCTACACTAATGTAATATCCTATAAAAAGGCATTATGTGATAAATCTATGACAATATTCAATACACTAACTGTTGAGAGAGGGTAAGACAAGTACTACAGGACTACATTCTGACTTTAACACCACCATGCCGGAGGCATGTAAATAGCACCCACTACACTCATGGAGTGGTTGGCATTAGGAAGGGCATCCAGCTATAGAAACACTGCCAGATCAGACTGGAGCCGGGTGCAGCCTCCTGGCTTCCCAAATTCCAGTCAAACCATCTAACCCATGCTAACATGGAGAACGGACGTTAAATGATGATGATGATGATGATGATGATAAAAAAGTTCAACATTTCACACATCTTCCACTTGATTTCTCATCTCACATTTCGTATAATTTTCTATTTTTTTTAGACAGACGATGTTTTGAGTTCAATGTGTTTTCATGAGAACCTTTCCAAAGAAGATGCTGTTGAAAAACTCCGACAAGGTAAGGCACGAACATTGATTTACCGTTCATTCTTAACTTGTTTCAGACGTTAGTCTGTGGCCATGCTGGGGCGCCACCTTGAAGAATTTTTAGTCAAATGAATCGATTCCAGAATTTATGTTTTTTTAAAGCCTGGTACTTACTCTATTGGTCTCTTTTGCTAAATTGCTAAGTTATGGGGACATAAACAAACCAACACTGGTTGTCAAGCTGTGGTGAGGGACAAAGACACACACACACAACAGGCTTCTTTCAGTTTCCGTCTACCAAATTCACTCACAAGTCTTTGGTTGGCCTGAGGCTATAGCAAAAGACACATGTCCAAGGTGCCACTCAGTGGGAATGAACCAGGAACCATGTGGTTGAGAGGCTAACTTCTCACCACACAGACTGTACCTAGACTTGTTATTTTGTCATTTTGTTTTGGCTTCAAATTGTTTTTTTTGTTTCGTTTTGAATGTTTTTTGTTTCGTTAAAGTTTAATTATACTTGTGTATCAATTCACTAAATTAAATATTTCTTTGTTTTATGTCACATCCAAAGTTAATATTTAGTTTTTATGTGAGGGTGATGGGTTAGCAGATTTCCTTGTGTTGTTCAGTTGTGGACCTGTATATCTGAGTTCAAATCCTGTTGAAGTCAAATTTGTCTTTCATCTTTCCAGGATTAATTAAATAAAGTACCTATTTCTTTACTACCCACAAGGGGCTAAACACAGAGGGAAAAAACAAGGACAGACAAGCAGATTAAGTCGATTACATCGACCCCAGTGCGTAACTGGTACTTAATTTATCGACCCCGAAAGGATGAAAGGCAAAGTCGACCTTGGCAGAATTTGAACTCAGAACGCAGCGGCGTACGAAATACCGCAAAGCATTTTGCCCGGCGTGCTGACGTTTCTGCCAGCTCGCCACCTTATTTAATTAAATAAAGTACCATTTAAATACTAGGTTAATTTAATCAGTTGTAATCTTTCTTGCAAAAAGCCTGTGACCTTGTACCATTGTTAGAAATTAATATTTAATCCTTATGATGATGATGATATAACATGAACTTATATAATTTTGTGTTTTTTCTTCTGCCCCTTGTTTTTGAAGTTGTTTTTACTTCTCTTCCAGCGGGAAATGGTAGTTTCCTTGTGCGTCCAAGTGAACACTATCCAGGAGATTATTCTCTCTTTTTCCTTCATGATAAAACTGTGATTCGGTTCAGAATTGAAAAACAAGGCCGACAACTTTTCATTGGTGGTAGATATTTTGACAGGTCAGAGGTGTTTGCTTATAATAAATATTCTTGTTTTAGTTATGCAATATTAAATTATACAGTTTTACTGGTTTGTAAATACAGTTCTATATTTACGAGATGAGGAATTACGTACATTATTTACATTTGATGGGCATATAGCATAGTGGTTAAGAGTGCGGGCTACTAACCCCGAGATTTCGAGTTCAATTCCAGGCAGTGACCTGAACAACAACAACAACAACAGCAGCAGCAGCAGTAGTAGTAGTATTGAAAAATACCTTAGGAATGAGAACGCAGGTTTTAAATTTCCCCAAGACACCTGATGAAGGCTGGAGGGTATATCAGCTGAAACGTTGTTAACAACAAACAAGATGAGGACAAATATCTGTCAAATGTAAATAATGTAAAAATGTAGTTTGTAAATGATGGAACATATAGGGACACTAAGGTCTATAGATATTTGTTTGTACAGCTAAATGAATGGTTGGGTTTCTGCAGAATAACTGGAGTTAAGTGATTCTTACTGATTTTATTATACCAGTCTTTGCATATTGGTATGGGTTTCACATGTTTCAACTCATCGTGCTTGAAGCGTTCGTGATTTTGGTATTTGTGTGGTTGGGCAATGTTATCTCTTTTTTTTTTGTTTTTGTATGACTGGACATCCTTCCTATCCTCTCTATCATCAAAGTAATGCAAGCTGGATGTATTCATTTGTTATATTATATATAACTATTCTTGAGGAGACCTATTGAGTCAAGCATGTCAACACCAATATCAAAATAAAAAATCAGATGGAAATTGTAGTTATGCTACCCGTGCCGGTGACATGTAAAAAGCACCGTCTGAACGTGGCTGATGCCAGCGCTGCCTGACTGGCATCCGTGTCGGTGACACATAAAAAGCACCAACTGATTGTGGCCGTTTGCCAGCCTCCTCTGACCCCTGTGCCGGTGGCATGTAAAAAGCACCCACTACACTCACAGAGTGGTTGGCATTAGGAAGGGCATCAAGCTGTAGAAACACTGCCAGATCAGACTGGAGCCTGGTACAGCCTCCTGGCTTCCTAGACCCCGGTCGAACTGTCTAACCCATGCTAGCATGGAAAACGGACGTTAAACGATGATGATGATATGTTCAGTTGAGTGAAATGTTACTAGTTACTCTTATTAGAAAAGGAATTATGGAACATAAATTCTGAATACTGTTTACATCACTTATAGTAGAATATATTCTCTAGAGAAAAATAACTGAAATATAAAAACTGTTTCTAACTGAAAAGAAAAATTAGAGGAGCAGTTATCCTTGTATTTCCAGATTTTATAGTTTATATTGTAGCTAAAAGAAATAGCTTTGTGTTGCTGCAATGGTTGAAGAAGCAATGAGAAGAGACAGTGTGTTAGTCTCTGTTGTAAGTGGCAGTTGGTTGTAGATTCTGCAGAATTGATGGATGTATCTGTTGGCAGAGAACCAAAAGGATTAACTGCTGGTTAGAAGGTGGGATAAATTAAGAGCTGTACAATGAATCAAAACATCTTCCCTCGTCAGAATAATAACCTGATAGATGCTCTGGTGTTGGCTAAAGCTGCATTTTGCCAGAACACCTTCAGCACAATTATGTGTAAACCAGTTGACTGATTTGGGGCTCAGCAATAGTTTAGTATTTTTTTGTCCTGAAGAAAGGGCTTATTATTTGAAATGCTGTTTGAACTCTCTTATAAATCTGTGATTGTCATGTAAGGTCATTAGAAACCAAGCATTTGTAAAGTTGTAAGCTGTTCACAAATAGGATGGTTGTGATTTTCATATTTTAGTTCTACCATCATTATTGACTCTTGTCAAGATCTGGTATATTGCTTACAATTTGGCTGTCTCTGTTTTGTTCTTTCTTCATATTAAACAATGAAAGATAAATCAATGAAGTTTAATTAAAAATAATGTATCATACCTCTATCACAATATATTTTGTGCTTTACTATTAATTAAATTAATGACTTCATTTATCAAATTTAAGATGGATTATCTTTGAGAACCTGTTGAGAACGGTTCATTTACTTTGTCATTTTATACCCTGACATATTTTGATTTTGGATACTGGTTTTAATTTTAAGTGGGTGTGTAAGCTTTTTTTTTTACAACTCTATAGACTGAGTCAGGTAGTATAATGAATGTACTTTTTTGAAGAGTACAGCCCTTTTTATCCTGTTGAAGAAATATAGTACAATATTTTGTGGTTTGGCTCAAAATAATCCCTTAATTTACTTAAATGTCATGTGTGTTGTCATTAAAATACAATTATTCAAGTTCTGTTATTTCTACGTTTGACCTAACTCCAGGAGACTCTTACTCCTTCTCATTTCTTTTCCATTTGGAAATGTTTTCCATTTTTCAATGCTTGGCAGCTCACTTCTGCAGTTCTTTGATGTGCCCTTTGCACTACTAGTTCAGTGTCTTTGGTTATGGTTACGACTTACAGTAATAATATTTTTGCATATTTGTCTATTTATTCTCTGATTTAGATTAATTTAAGATTCTTGGAACAAGTTTCACAAAACATGTTTAATGTATATATCTCTGAAGTTTTGAGCATGTATATTATTAAGTGTGTGTATATATATATATACACATGGAGAAAGTAAGAAGAAAAAAAGTGAAAATGCACATTGAATATCAAAAAAATAATGGCTTTTTTATGAAAAGTAGCGATAAATAAATACAATTAGATGAACTGAGGTAGAATTAAGAGGAATTAAATTCATTATTTTGAATTGTTAAAGTGATTCGAAGTCATACCGGTATCGTCATTGCTGTTCACTGGCTTTGTATGTATGTGTATATATATATATATATATATATATAAATATATATATATATATATATGTGAAGGCGCGTGGCTCAGTGGTTAGAGCGTCGAGCTTACGATCGTGAGGTTGTGAGCTTGAATCCCGGACCGCGCTGCGTGTTGTGTTCTTGAGCAAGACACTTTATTTCACGTTGCTCCAGTTCACTCAGCTGTAGAAATGAGTTGCGACGTCACAGGTGCCAAGCTGTATCGGCCCTTGCCTTTCCCTTGGACAACATTGGTGACGTGGAGAGGGGAGGCCGGTATGCATGGGCGACTGCTGGTCTTCCATAAAACAACCTTGCCCAGACTTGTGCCTCAGAGAGAAACTCTCTAGGTGCAAACCCATGGTCAGTGCCTGATCGAAGGGGGTCACCACCATATATATATATATATATATATATATATATATATATATATATATATATATATGTGCCCCAGCAAATGGCGGTGCCCCAGCATGGCCACAGCTCAAGAGCTGAAACTGGAAAAACAAAAAACAAAAACAAAAACATATATATATATACACACACACATACACATATTGCACATTAATAATATGATTTTTTTGTTTAATTGTGCAGTCTACATGCTATAATTCAACGATATACACGTGAAGAAATTGTTGAAGGTCAAACATTAAAGAAAGCAGTAATGAGAAAGGTAAGTTTACTTAAAATTTACTTTGGTGTTTCATTTAAATGAGATATTGGTACATGTAGGCATCTGTCTCAAAATTTTCTTTTTCCTATTTGTTTACCAATGTTTTTGGTAAATTAAAAAGTCTTTTTTTATACAGAATGAATTTAAAACTATTTAAAAATTTTCCATCGTTTTATCATGATGTTGACTGTTTTGCCGAATGTTGTTGAACAGCCAGTCTAGATTATGGCTCCTAGAGATAGTGAGAATATTATGAAACTATGACAAACAATTGAGAGTTTAATGACTTAAGAAGCTCATTAAATAATTGACACTATCATATATGGATTCCTTTTTAATTGCCGGATAATATCTCTATTCTGTTATGAGTTTGTGTTGAGGAAGGTTTGTCTGTAATGAAAAACCTATGTCCATTGTGAAGACTACAAAAGGCTCAGTTTATTGGACAGTACACTATGGAACTGACTCAAATAGATAATGAATGCTATATATTCTCAACACACCCTTCAATACTCACTTATTGATTGATTTATTGAGATATCTGTTTCAAATAACTTCATAAAGAGTTGTGAAGGTCATGGCTTTTGATCTGAGCGAGTTGTAACTACACAGTGTGACAATGAATCAAATGAGAACATTTCAATATTTTATTTCTTTGGTTCATATATTTGCCTGTTTACTGAACTGGAGGAGATGTCATTATTTTCTTTGTTTTTGGAAATAACTTAAGAATTTCATTGGTATAGTGACAAGATATAGTTCTGATTTGTTGTTAGGCTTCAGGAGAGTCCTCTATATCTATGTCTGCAGTATTTTTTGCAAATTAGAGACGCATGATCTCTGGAACTTAAAAGAAATCAAAGGAAGTTGGTAGTTGCTGATAAATTGGTGATAGGTTAATGTCTATTATCAGCCTGTTGAGATTTATGTTGCTATTGCTCAACCTCTGAATATTTGCAGTGGAATGGAACTAAGATGTAGTTTGACTGCTTGCAACGGAGTGAACCCTGTTAAAGGGCCAGGTTGTTGTGTTAGGCTTACCACAAAAACTAGCATAACAACCAATCACACTCTCTTATCTCTCCTTATTCTGTTTTATATTGACACGTACAGAATTGCATGTCAATCTTTTTGCTCTCCTCTTAACAAGTGTAAGATATATAATAGTTTTGTAACATTCAGGGATTATTATTGTGGTAAATGTAAATTTTTTTTCATGGCATTTACATGATTCAGAAATTGGTAAAAGATTATTTTCTGCTTTGTAGGATGTGCTCAATGGAAGTGGTCCAAGCCTTGATTCTGCCAAAACCAAGGAATTATATGCTTCTTTAAAACGAGGTACTGGGGCTAACTTACTTAAGAAGCAGTGGGACAGAATTGATATCACGGGTTATCTTAAAAAACGTAAGTATTGCAGAATATAATCAAGTTCTTGTTGTCTTTAAGTTTCTAAAAATTGTGAAGAGGGTTTGTTTTTCACTCGTGATTCGATTATGAAAAAAAATAATTTTATGTCATTAAAAACGAGCCTTTAAGTGAAATAAGCAGTTTTAAAATTATTTTTAATTGTAGGACAAAAGACTAAAAAATGGAAAAACATGTACTTTATTTTGAATGGCACTGAACGGCAGCTGCGTTATTTTGAAAATGAAAGGGTAGGATATTTTGAATTTTTTTTTTATCATTCTCTTCTTACTGTTTATAACATTAAACTGTTTATACTGTATGTCTTGTATATGATACCTTAGGCGGCGAGCTGGCAGACACGTTAGCGCACCGGGTGAAATGCTTAGCGGTATTTCGTCTGTTGTTACATTCTGAGTTCAAATTCCGCCGAGGTTGACTTTGCCTTTCATCCTTTTGGGGTCGATAAATAAAGTACCAGTTTCGCACTGGGGGCGATATAATCGACTCAATCCCTTCGTCTGTCCTTGTTTGTCCCCTCTATGTTTAGCCCCTTGTGGGCAGTAAAGAAATATATATGATACCTTATTGTTAGAATTAGTGTTTCGAAAAGTTATCAGTTTAGTTGCCTCTGGAAACATATTTATGTGTGCTTTTGCACACAGGTCCATGTAGGTGCATGGATATTTGAATGCATTATAATCATTTCTTCAGAAGTTTTCACGTGTCATGTTTCAAATTTTTAAATAAAATAATGGAAAAGTTCAAGTGTGTTGGGGTTGTATTCACAAGTGATGAGAAGAAGAAAGATGAATTGGATGTAGAATTGCAGATGCTGGCATAGCTTCAGCATTCGATTCTCAGAAGGGAAGAGGTTGGTAAAAATGCCAAACTTGCTATCATGAATTCGGTTTTCATGCCTATCCTCTCTTCTGGTCATGAATGTTGGGTAATGCCTGAAAGTGTACAATCATGCATACAAACGGTTAAGATGCAGCTGCATGGCAGGGTGCATAGCTTGGGGGACCAAAGAGTCTCTCCAGGCTGAACTGCTACATCTCTGCATTGACAGGTCACAGCTCCATTACAATGGATATGTGGTTAAAATATCACCAGAAAGAATCACAAAACAAATTCTTCAAGCTGAGCCAAATGTAACGACAGCTGTTTCTGGGAAGGTGCTTGTGGATGGTGGAAATGAATAGTTGGATGGAATCCTGAATGATTCTATAGTGGTTAGATGTTTCATAAATCTCTGTCCATTTTGCAGTCTAAGGCGGTACATTACAACTTTGCCTATTCACAAGTATCTTAATAACGAAAAACACCAGTTATTAATAGTCACAAACTTTTATTTTAAATGAAGCATGGGCTGGTTTCTGGGAATCAAATATAACAGTTCTACACCTATTGATTTTATTAGAGAAAACGTCTTCATTTGCAACAACTAAATTTATTACTGATGTTGCCCTGTATGCATGGCACATGTTCTATAAAGGAGTAGAACTACACCAAAAAGAGCATTCTAACCAGTTTGTTACTCCCTGCATTAGTAACTTGTTTTCCGTTTCCCTACCATTGTAGATGATGTATTTTTTCATTGTTGCTTTTGTTTTGAAATTGTTCAGTTGAAAAAAAAAAATCATATTACAAGAAAAATAAATAAAAGAAGACTCTAAAAGACCAAATTGTTTTTGGAAATAAGTGTCTG
>NC_043013.1:23616430-23648930 GCF_006345805.1 Octopus sinensis
AGAGTTAACCTATTTAACGTTAACTCTCTTATATTTACGGATATATATATATATATCTCCCTTTTTAGTAGAAGAAATAGCTATAACCCTTTGACTGCTATTTCTAAATTCGGTATGTGGTAAGGCAACTCGTTGCTAAACCCTTATTGCTTAGTATATATATATATATTATATATATATATATATATATGTATATATGTATGTATATATGTATGTGTGTGTGTATTTGTGCATATGTATATATGTATGTTCATTCATTTCTTTGCTCACTCACTCGTTCATTCGTTCAAAACTGAAAATTCATTTGATTAATCAAAACTGTGTACTGTGAACCATTTTAGCTTTAATGCCCTCTCTTTATTTGCTCTTGTCATTTTAAAAGAAATACTGTAACCATTTATGAACTTAAATGAAAGTCTGTTTGGTAAACTGCTTTTTGTCGTTCTCTTTATCAAACTTCAACACTTTATATTGGTTGCTTTTCCAGCACTGGATCCAATCGTTGAAACCTTATTGTGTAAATATTCAAACTCCTAAACCAAATCATTTATCAGAAGCATTGAAAGAATTACGAAGTTTATCAATTGAAATATTTGATGGACGAGATTTGCCCAACAAACATTTACCTCACCCCTATTGTGTTGTGTATTTAAACAATGTGCAAGTGTGTCGCACTCAGGTCGGCAAATGTCCTAACCCCTATTGGGGTGAGGACTTTATTCTTGAGTAAGTTCTTTAGTCTGCTGTTTTTCTTTTCTTTTCTTTTCTTTTTTTTTTTGTTGAAAGTACCTTGTATAATTTTTTCATTCATTAATTTCTAAATGTGATACTTTAGATTAAGAAGTTTTAAATAGAGAAACGAAGTACAGAATTGAGAGGCCTCATAGGAAGCTTCTCAAAGATAAACTTTTTCATTAGTGGCTAAGAAGACAGGACTGTGCTGCCATCTGGGAAGTGGCCCTGCTTGGTATACAGAAAAAAATATAGGTAGGAATTCCATAGATTGCACCCAATGTAATCTGTGGCTACACAACTTGTTCATTAGGATCAAGTGAGCTGGACTACTTTGTCTCTTGCAGATGTGCAGGAGTAGTTAGTATTGAGTACACCCATGGATAATTCTTTCTTGAAGTAATTGGTAACTTCTGTTACCTTGGTGATCTAATTAAGAGATGGGTAGAAAAAGTTATAGGGGATATTACCCCTGCTTGTAATAAAGGGATTCTTTCTTCTGAGTGAAGGGCAGATTATCCCATTTGATACCAACTTGTCTGAGACCACTCTTGGTTCGGGGGGGGGGGACACACTTCTGATTTTAAAGTGAAAATTCCCTGTTAAACTTTAATGTTAATTTATGTTCGACATTATTTTTAGAGGTAACTGAAATAAAGATTGTCATTTCAAGAGAACTATTGTACGAAAAGCATTAAATCATGCTTGTGCACAATGTGTGAGACTACCTGACCGTGAAATATGGCTGCCAAATGTGGAGGATGTGCAAGGACTAGAAAGAAATGTCAGGTATCCGCCACTGGATGTGTAATGAGCTGAGAGGGATAAAAAGGGATGTAAGATGAATCAAATATAGCATGCAAGAGAGTAGACAACAAACGTAGACATGTAATGTATATGGAGGCTAGCAGATAAAAAAAAGTACCTAAAGAGGTTAGAGCTGATGAAGAAGCTGGCAAAGGACCCCAGCAAATGGCAAAATGCTCTGTTAGAGAAAATTTGTCCAATCCATACAAAAAGTGGAAAAAGTTAAGGTTGAAAGAAGGTAATTGTAAGGTTGAGTACTGGTTATCTCCCTTTATACAGCTTGATGGATTAATGGATATTTTTTTTTTTTAGTACAATTGACTATAGATTTGGTGGATTAATGTAGTTCCATGTTATCCAGGTAGCATCCTGCTCCGACATCAAACTTCTTGTTACTTTAAGTAATCCTATGTGTAAACTTACAATACACAAACAACATCACAACATAAGCAGCATGACAATAATATCACAGAGTGGGTAGGGAGGACACAGGGTGTGGCTGTTGACTTGGTATCAACAAAGGGGTTAGGGGGTTTTAAAAACAGACCATTGCTATTTGTTTGTTTCTTATTTTCTTTCTTTTTTTGTTTTCCTTTTGTGTAGTGACATTCCTTCTGATGTGGAAAGTTTCACCATATCTATTGTAAATCAAGGTCGTCGTTCAAAAGATGTTGAAGTGGGTATGTAGTAATGTTTTTTTTTTTCTGATAACTTAATCATGCCATCACAAATTAAAGATAATTCTATACAATTATCACATCAACTTCTTTGCTCTCTCTCAGCATTATTAAATTACAAACATCAGTTAATCTTTACAGCAATACACCTCAGAAAGGTTTATTGTGCTAACTAGTACAGTTGTAGTTTACTTGGAAATATTGTAAGTTATTGAAGAGCAAAGGAAGGGGTTCCAGATAGTTCTTCTTAGAAAGAAGGATTTGGCAAATCTCTGTGAGAAGGTGTTGGCCGTATGAATTTATGACGAAGGAGAGTTATAGGCATTGACCTTTTCAGGCAACAGTTATTGATTCATCTTTAAATAAACTCTGCAGCAATGGCACTTGTGTTGAATGCATTGTTTCATTGTTTGTGCTGACGCAATTAGACAGAATTAGGTAGAAGGATCTGGACTTGGTCCTTCATCTTAATTATTCTCATGTGTATTTAATTAACAACAAATCTCTTCTTTTTTCATTCCTTGTTTTTGTAAATGTTCATCAATACTTTTAATGAATTTTTAATTTTTAATATTTCTCGCTATTTTTAATTTTTAATGCTTCTCATTATTTTTAGTGAAAGTTTTTTTTTTTTTCATTTTTCATTTTTGTTAGCAAAAATGACAAAATCCCTTCTTGAAAATCTTTTTTTTCTTTCTTTTCTTTAGTACAAACAACAATAGATTTGAACGACTTGAAAAGTGGGGAGTTTATTGATGAATGGTATAGCTTACAACCTGTGAATATTGCTAGTCGAGGAGATATGGGTTCCCTTCGGATAAAGTCTCGGTACCTCCATGAAGTAATCATGCCACCAGGAGAATACACAACACTTAAAGAGGTAAGAAACCAACATGTTTGCATTTATTAATTTCTTTACATCTGTTTACCTTTTTTCTTTTCTTTCTCCTGTGTTTGCATGAACTGAACAAGTCTTCTGCTGCACAGCTGACCCCCACCACTTGTGATCATCCTTTGTCTTCTCCTTTAAGAGATTCAGTTTTCTGTTTTTTTAACTCAGTCTTCAGCACTTCTACCCACGTCTTCCTCTGCTTTCCTTTTCTACAGGTTCTTCTCACCCAGACACCTTGGCAGTCTTCTCAATCCTTCTCTACATCTAATTCCTCTTTCGTGTTCCTTTATTTTTGTCTCCTTTACTCATACACACTTAAATTGAAAATGATATTGGCTTCGAGTTTTGACACAAGGCCAGCAACTTTGGGTGTGGAGATAAGTTGATTATCTCAACCCCAGTACATGACTGGTACCTAAGGCATTTGAACTCAGAACAGAAAGATGGACAAAATGCTGCTAAGCATGTTTCCTGGCCTGCTAATGATTCTGCCAGCTTTCTACCTTAATTAGTCCTAATATTACACATCGAATGGAGCAAGAAATTTATGTTGCTTATTCTTTAAAACTTTCCAAACCGTTTTTATCATGTTTAACCCATTAGCATTTAAACCAGTCATATCAGGCCCAAACTGACCTGATCCAGTCTCTCACACCTACCCTACAAGAAGCTGTGGTAAAATACATGATTAATTGAAAACATTGTGAATAAATAAGGATTAGATTTGACAGAGGGTTAAAATAGAATTGTTTTGGACTTATGTCTTTTATGTATATATAAAAAACAAAAATACAATGGAAGAAACTTTTCTTTTTCAGCTTATATTAACGAATTTAGACAATGTTCTTATGTTAGCTCAAGTATGTGTCAGTGAAAGAATCTCTCTGGCCAAAGCTTTGTTGATGGTATTCCGACACGAGAACCAAGAATCTAGACTTTTAGAAGCTCTCAATAACATGGAAATTAAAAAAGAAGGTTTGTAACATTTCTTGCTAATTATATTAATCATCATTGTCATTTTCATCACCATTTCTCTTCTGCTTTCTATGCTGGCATGGGTTGGATGGTTCAACAGGAACTAGTAAGCCAGAAACCTGCTCCAGGCTCCAATTGTCCTGTTTTGTTATGGTTTCTTTGGCTGGATGCCTTTCCTGATGCCAACCATTTTTTGCAGAGTGTATTGGTTGCTTTTTACATGGCGCCAGCATCACTGCTCTGTACATGGCACCAACATAGGTGCTTTATATGTGGTCCCAGCATGGGTACTTTTATATGTGGCACCAGCATGGGTGCTGTCTATGTGGCACCAGCACAGGTGCTTTTTATGTGGACTACGCTTTAAAGACTATACAATTATTTTTGGTAGAAGTAATAATGTGACATCAGAATTTATTTAAATTCGGTGGATTTTTTGTTAAATATGAGAGAGGTATATGTTGTGAAACTATTAGATAAATATTTGTAGATAGCTTGAGTCAAGAAGTTATTTTAATGTTAGTAACAGTTTTGAAATACAATAGACTCAATATGGAAAATCTTGTCTGGAGTGTCTAAGAATGTAATGGGTTCTAATTTACAACATATCCATAAATATGACAAAACTTTTTACAAAATTTATTTTGGAATTTCTGTTTATTCCTTTCTGCTCAAATTTTTCATGAATGGTAATGGAAATGAAAAGATGCTAATTAAGTGAATTCTTTTTGACATACCTGAATTGTAATTATGCCTTAAATAAAATACAATAATTTACTATTTATTGTCATTGGGTGATTAATATTCTTGTCAAAGAGTACAGAAATGCCTACTCAGCTCATTCTTCCACTTTGTGGAATTTAAAATGAAATTATTTTAAAGTTATTCTTGTGAATTGTTTCTCTGTCAAACAGTTTAATTAGATTCAAACTTTATTACAGGATTATATTTTTGTCAATGGGGGAAATTATTTGACCCTACTTTTTCAAACTTTAGCATTTGATAGTTGATGTTGTTATGATATCCATTTACACACCATCAGCATTTGAGGGAAAAGAGTTGTCTCTGTATAATTGACGACTATAAACATAAGAAGTTTCTATTTTTTTCTGTTTATTGTAGGATTGAGAATATATTTCATATTTTGTAAATTTTGCAAAGGTTTTTAAATTTTCATTATAATGTGGATTTAATTAAATTTCTGTCACACAATAACAGATGAAGTGTCAACGCTGTTCCGGGCTACGTCACTAGCTACCACCTTGATGGACCAGTACATGAAAATGACTGCATCAACCTTCGTACAAAAAGCTTCCAAAGACGCTGTCCATACAATCATAGAAAGCAAACAGTCATGTGAAGTAAGAACTGGTTTTCCTCATATTCAGGATTATTATTTCCATAATTAAATCTTTGGTGAATTGATTCTACAGTTTAAGCTTTATTTCACAGTTGACATTTATAATGGTTTACTAATACTCTAGAGAAAGTCATGAATATCTTGTCATTTCTTTCTTCTTTTCTGAAGTATGCTTAATGCTTATTAAGTAATTATTCTTACTGTTTTTGGTAATTATTGCATTGTGTGCAAGTTCTTGGAAAACAGAGTCTGTGATTAGCTTCAATTCTTTGTTGGAATCATTTTGCCAAATTTATGTAGGGTTACTTATAAATACAATGATTCCTTTCCTTTAATTCTTAATGTTTAACAAGAGATGGATAAATATAACCGTCTTCCTCAAGAACAGCACTTGATGCCATTCTTGTCATTGTCACTATTTCAACATCTCAGTAGAACTGCACCATTGTTGCTTTTTCAAATGTTTCTGCCACTGAATTGAGGAAGCAGACTCTTTTTCGTATTCCACTATACATTGCCATATTAAGTTGTTGCTTTTGTTAAGAATTAAAAAGCTTTGGCTAAATCTAATCAAAGGATCTAAAACCTGATTAGAATTTTAACAAAATGTAAATTTATCTGATATTCGCATTTCTGTTTTTGAACTCTAAAACTTTATTAATTTCTATTAATCCACATATCATTCCCTTATTATAACAAACATTAACGATAATACTTAGGTTGATTACTCTCCCAGTAACAGTCTTCTATTGAAGAGTGATAATGTTTTAGTGTGCTTGGAGACTGGGAGCCATTTACAGGTGGATGTGAGCTGCTTGGACGTCTTTGTTAGCAAACGAACCTGCTGCTAAGAATGGAATGTGTTGATAAGAAAGCTAGACTCAGCATGCAGACGTCAAACATTTGTTTCAGAGGTATTGATAAATATAAAATAATATCATATGATGCAACATCATTTAACCATGCTGGATACACAGGAAGTATTCTCACTTTGAACATAACTAACACTAGGACATGCATCACAGTCCTAAAAGAACATTGTTATAAAAAACACATTTCTGTAATATATATACAAAGCTACAGCTTGGCCACAATATCACTTGAGTAAAATAAACACACAAACACATCATATTCAACAGATATGGAGGAGACATAAAACAAGTTTTATCTTCGAAACATTATACTGATATATATATATATATATATATATATATATATATATATATATATATATATATATATATATAAATTTAAAATAAGAAGGGTGCAAAATTGAATATTAATTTGATTAATATCAATTTAAAACCAGTAGTCTAGCATATAGAAAAATCTGAAGAATCAGAAAAGTTATATTGCACACATACAAGAGGGATGACCACTAAGTGGACATCCATTATGCTAGAAGTCGACCCTCTATGGTGTTACCACTAAGAAAGGAATGTCAGTGTGATCATCATAGCAAAATACTTTGCTATGACGATCACACTGACGAGTTGTGGACATTGTACGTAAGTGGTAACAACGAAACTGGTTTGTGATTAATCTGTATATTTTGTATCCTTTCATATATATATATATATATATATATATAAAAATTTAAAATAAGAAGGGTGCAAAATTGAATATTAATTTGATTAATATCAATTTAAAACCAGTGGTCTAGCATATAGAAAAATCTGAAGAATCAGAAAAGTTATATTGCACACATACAAGAGGGATGACCATTAAGTGGACATCCATTATGCTAGAAGTCGACCCTCTATGGTGTTACCACTAAGAAAGGAATGTCAGTGTGATCGTCATAGCAAAATACTTTGCTATGACGATCACACTGACGAGTTGTGGACATTGTACGTAAGTGGTAACAACGAAACTGGTTTGTGATTAATCTGTATATTTTGTATCCTTTCATTTGTCTTGCTTATGTTCTGGCATTTGCTAAATTTTCTTCAGAACATCCCTTTCTTAGTGGTAAGACCATAAAGGGTTGACTTTTGAATGGGCTGGGGATGGTTATGTGAAACTGGCGTAGGATACAGCTGTGAACTCACTTTATTTGCCGGGTCTTTGCAGTCACAGCATATCTCCAGAGGTCTCGGTCTTTCGTTGTTGCCTGTGTAACGCCCAACGTTCGAAGGTCATGCTTCACCACCTCATCCCATGTCTTCCTGGGTCTACCTCTACCCCAGATTCCTTCAACTGTTTGGGAGTGGCACTTCTTCACACAGCTCTCCTCATCCATCTGTAGTACATGACCATACCAGACTAATTACTCTAACAATTAAAACCTAGATACAAATGTCCACATTTCATTCAAAGCAAATAAGTTGTACATACAAAGTATTGTAAAAGCACTGACATTGTTTCATTCTAAACATTTAGCATATTCAGTAAACACAAACAAACACTCTGAAACAAATATTTGCTCAAATTATACTAAAAGAAATAAGGGATCCAGAACCTGGCACAGCTCAGCGCTAATGACAATATGACTGACATATAATGGACAACTTTACTAAGGATGAATGCATTAAACTTCCACACCAATTTTTTTAACATCACCAAATGCAATACATATAAATACATGTAAATCACTGATACCAACAGAACATATACATCAGAATAGAATATACCCATCACATGTTATCTATCCATGACATACACACCTAAACAGTCATGTGATATCTATACACATAGTATTTAGACCTTAGCAGTCATGTAATATACTGAGGACATGGAGAGACCTCTACAGAGAAACAGTCATCACACATTAGCTAACAAAATGCTACTACGGTAAAAACCAAACAGAAATTACACTTTTGGACATGTGTGATGACGCTGTAGCAGAAATAAACATTTGGCAATCGTAGTTGCAGCACCACAAACGTTCGTTCTGTTCATACGGCATATCTTCGTGTTACCATTGTACCGAAACACTCTAAAAGCCAGAATCCTGAGGTATTATTGAGCTGTGGAGTAAACCTTATTGCAAGGAAGGAATAGGGTGAGAGAAAATACTATGGTGAGTTGGAGTGGGGGGATGGAGGTTTTACAAATAATGCAACTGTGATATTAGGAGAGATGAACTTCAGATGAAAATTAGGAGAGATGAATGAGTGAAGGACAATAATGTCTGTTAGTGTTTCAGTGACCAAGTTTCCAGGACAAGAAAATAAATAATTCCAAGAGCCACTGATTTACCTGTTTTCTAGGGTCTTTAAGGAAAGACAGTTTGCTTTTCAATGACAATTGACAATATTCTTTGTTGCTAAACTTAATAGGATTTTTTTCCTAAAAACATTTTGAGGTGGCTTTTAGTTGTCTTTTTTTCTTTGGTAAAAAATACGAATACTAACCATTTTGATGTTGGCTTTGATCAGTTATTCCTTTTTTAATTAATTATGACATTTGGTGATCGTTAAGCAATGTGTGTGTGTATGTGTGTAAAGTTATTGTACTGCCCCAGGCAGGAGCTTTTGACTGTTCCAGAACAATTGATCAGCAATCATTTAGGCAGATGATTGGTAGAATCATTAAGGAATCAGACAAAATGCTTTGCTGTGTTTCATTATAGCCCCTTCTTGTTCTAATTTTCAACTTGACATTTTATCTACCTCACTTTGTTAAAATAAAGTACCAGTTACATACTGGGGTTGATTTAATAATCCTCTACAGCATGCGGAATGTTAATAGCATTTATAACATTATTATAGAAGTCTAACTTCAAAATAAACAGTTGGATTCACAGAAACTAATTATGGTCATATGTTGGTGATTAGTGAATATAAACGATCACTGCTTGACAAGGGGAGCGGGAAACATTCGGTACTTTCCCCTCTTCCTCATGGCTAACCAACTCCGTTCAAATGAGCTTCTCACTAAAAATTGTCTTGCTGTTATTGTTGAAAATGAATGAACAACTGTCGTACGGTGCTTTGATTAGTAGCTTGTCATCATCATCATCATCATCACCATCATCTTATGTCCGCAGTTCCATGCTTAAAGGGCTGGAGGGATTATCCCAGGCCAAATCAGTTCTTATACATTGTCACTGCCTTTCTAAGCTGATTGGCTACAATGGCTCACGTCTACATTGCTCTGCCATCCATCAAAAAGCTTACCAACTCTGAATAAGAACCGACTTGAAGTTTTGTTTTATATAAATTAGATTTCAAATGCCTGTGTGATATGCACATACACACACACACACACACACACACACAGACAGACAGACAGACACACACACACACATTCTCTCTCTCTCTCTCTCTCGTCATTTAACATTCCAGATTCCATTGTTATTTAAATTGGAAAGTTTGAATTGTTATATATATATATATATATATATTTTTTTTTTTTTTCAAGTTAGAAAACAAAGAGATCTAATGGATACAAACTAATTAATTAATTAATTAACATATTCACCTACAATCGTGTTTCATTTCACAAGCAAAATTAAAATTACAAAACATATATAAATATATAATGTTTTGTAATTTTAATTTTGTTTGTGAAATGAAACAATTGCAGGTGAATATATTAAGTAATTAATAAATTAATTTGTATCCATTAAATCTCTCTGTTTTCTAACTCGATAATAATGTTTGATATTTTATGATATTTTATGCAATACATTCATTGAAGAAATATCTCTTCAAAATATAATATATTAAACCAGTGTATCTTGGATAAAAAATATCCCTGTAAGTGGTTTAAATATCCTCATTGTGACTATATATATATATATATATATCTGTGTGTGAGTGTGTGTGCATATATACATATATCTGTGTGTGAGTGTGTATGATGTATGTGTGTGTGTATATATAAATTAACAAATGAAAGAAAGGAGCATTCAGTTGGAATTATATATTGATAACAGTTTAACAGTCATAGAACAGGTAAAAAAAAAAATCGCCAGCTGTTTGAAGTCAGAGTAAAAAGAATTTTAAAAAAATTTTAAATGGCTTCCAGGTGAGTGTATTTAGGGTTCCATTAGTCAGTTTAGGTCACATGGTTGTTTTAACCATGTTAGCAACATCAGTTCTTATATTTTGTGCTCTGCATGGCAGAGCAGACAGAATGTATGGCATCTGTTCTTAGTTCCAATTCCTTTATGTTTTGAGTTTAATTCCTGCTTGGGTTGACTTTGTCCTTTATCCTTTCAGAGTTGATAAATGCCAATCAAGAAATAGGATTGATTTCATTTACTGTACTCTTCCTCCAAATTCCAGGCCTTGTGCATATTTTAAAAAGTAGTATCATTATAGTTGCTCGATGGTCTCTGATGTCTTTTCATGAGACATCAACTTCAAATCTGAGGAAATAATGTATTTCTTCTCAGTGAACGCTATTCTCAATTGTTGGAGGATCCCACACTGGCCCAGGCCACCATTCTCTTACCTTCTATAAGGTCACCATTTGTTGCATCCCTCTCTGCAAAGCCAGCAGTGTCTTTGTGATGGATTGTATTACATCACCGGAACTGCTCTTTCTTTCTACTTAGACCCCAAATACTTCATAAGCCCATCACCTTTGCCATACATAGGAAGCACAAAATGTGTAGCAATACTATAATTAAGTTTCTAGCACTCTGCAGCTTATGATGACGGGAATTCCAGCTGATCTGATCAATGGAACAGGCTGCACGTGAAATTAATGTGCAAGTGGCTGAGTACTTCACAGACACGTCTACCACAACATAGTTCTTAGAGAGATTCAGCACGACACAGAACGGTCCTTTGAAATATGGGTACGGTTCTTTTTTGTCAGCTAAGTAGACTGAAGTAACATGAAATAAAGTGTCTCGCTCAAGGACATGGTGCACTGCCAGGAATTGAACTCATGACCTTAAAATTGTGAGCCGAATTTCCCTAACCACTAAGCCATATGCCTTCACACTATAATTAAGTAACAATCCATGAACTTGTACAAAGTTCAAATCCTGTCTTGAACAACTTTCAAAAGAAATTCGTTTCACTGAACTGGTTTATCTGAGACCCCTTCAAGTGATGCCAGTAGACCCTGGGGTTTATAAGGAGACATCTTCAAGTAGTGTCAGTGGACTCTGCGGGTTTTAAGACTCACTTGATTTCTTCCATTAAATTAACACTGAAGTTGTATTCTCTCTATGTAACACCATGAAGCTGGTGCATTCAGTATGCATTGCTAACTCAGCAACCCTTCTACATCATAAAATTCTTAATAACCCTCAGAGTTTTCAGATTCTTTAAATATATTCTTTTTTTGTCTTTCCTTCAAAAGATTTATTTAATAAAATATTTATTTAATAAATTCTTGTCTTCTAATGTTCACATTATCAAGCAGCTTTCAGATTTTTTTTTTAAATGGCTGGATGCCCTAATTTGTGCTAATCCTCCAATTATTCAGTGACCCATGGCTCTAACTTCAGTGGACTAAACTTGGACAAGTGGAATCATTATGCTGTCTTTTTGCAGACTGCTTACCACCCATTCCATCTCTAACAGTTGAAACATCATAAAACTGTATTTTGCTTCAATCTTGTAATATTCTTAAAAGAATTAATTCTCAGAGCTTTATTTTCATGAATCATTTCTTTGATAGTGATGGCTAACTAGTGATCCTACTATCTTTTCAAAACGTGTGTGTGTATATGTATATCATCATCATCATCATCTAACGTCCATATATCTATCTATCTATCTATCTATCTATCTATCTATCTATCTATCTATCTATCTATCTATCTATCTATCTATCTATATATATATATATATACATACATACACACACACACATATATATATTTATGTGTGTATATATGTGTGTGTGTATGTATATTTGTGTATATTATATATATATTATATATTATAATATATCATATATATATATATATTATATTATATATATATATATATAATATATATATATATATATATATATATATATATATATATATATAATATATATATATATATATATATGCACTTATATGTCATTTAGAGATAGGAATCCCCATGCAATTCATCAAATCCTAATATACATCACACAATACCATGGAATTTTATTTTAATATTTACTATTTCAGTTCCAAATTTCTCTTCTACACTTGTTTCATGAGGTGCGTTTAACGTTCCCGAGACACTCAGTCTCTTTCAGAAACATGTCTTAACTGCAACCCCAATCATGAGGACTCTTCATAACTTTTTTATAATTCTATAACTATTCCTATATATTAATATTTTATCAGTTACGAATGTAACTAACAAACAAATATGCGTGTGTGCAAATAAATTCGCCGAAACTTGCCGTGCAAGCCATAATTTAATTAATTAATTAATTAATTAAAAATTTACAAAACTAAATTCAAACATGACTTATGCCTATAAACATACATAGAAATTAATAATATGTAGGAATGAAGAAAATTGTAATATAATAATGAAAAGAATGTATAATTTAGTGATGATAAAATAAACAGTGCCAAGTAATAGTAAGTATTAAAATAAAATTCTATGATGTGTGATGTCTGTTAGGATTTGATGAATTGCATGGGGACTCCTGTCTCTAAATGGCATATATTTCCTTATTGAGAATAATTCATTTTATTTGAATCCCTGTGACGCCAGAATTTTTATTCCCTAATTAATATATGAATAATACACATGCACTTACATATATAGACTATGATAGACTTATTCACACATACGTTTGTATGTTTAATGTTTATTCTTTTGTTGTCAATTGAAAAAAAAAAAAAACCTCTGAAATTGATGTAAAAAAAAAAAGGTACAAAATAGTGTGAATCCATTATCGTTGAACTTTCTCCATCAAATGGTGATTATTGAAGTTGTTTTTCTGAATGCGGCTTTCTTTCTGTCGTTCTTGCTAGCTTGACCCTGCTCGAATGGAGAACTGTGCAGAGCTAGAAGGCAATGTGGAACACTTCCTGATCTTACTTAATGGGGCTGTTGATGATATTTTCAACTCCACTGAATACTGTCCACTGTAAGGATTTCTAGTATTGTTTTCCTGTGGGAAGGAGGAGGGGTGGTCATTTTGAGAAAATAATCTCTGTTATAACTTGTTTTAGATTCCATCTGTGTTTTAATTGTTATCCTTATGACCATTTTTACATAATAACTAGAGGAACCCAAGTGACATTGATGGCTTCAAAATTATTTCAAAAGAGAAAAAAATAATAATAAAGCTAGGGTGGTGCTTTGACAGAAACAGTAGAGCCACGTATGAAATACTTTGCAGTATTTAGCTACGTCCCTTTACATTCTGTGTTCAAATCCTACCAAGGTTGGTCTTGCTTCCATTCATTTGGGGTTGATAAAAATATGTGCAAGTATTATAGATTGTGCTCGATTAACCACACTAGACTATGTCTTCCACTAAAAAAAAAAAAAATTGTTATTGTTGTTGTTGTTGTATTATTGTGGTTGAGTGTCACAAATAGATTAACAACCTGAATGCTGTAAAGTAATATCTGGCTCTGCCCCTCTGATTACTGAGTGTGGGTTGACTTAGTAGTTCAACAAACTGAGGTTAATAAAATAAAATAAATCATGTATTCAGGTTTAATCCAAATTCTTTCCCTATTGTCCAATCTTTGCTCTTGTCCCTGTCTAAGCGATTATTAATTTGGTTGTTAGGATTGTAATACTATCCACACATGATTTTCATTGTGGTGGTCACTGTGCTATGGCAGTAGACTTTTGAGGAACCTAATTCACAGTCTGGTTTGAAACCAGTTCCTCTCTATAACTGATACCCTGAAGAAAAGATGATCACAACATTTCCTTTTCTCACGTCCCTTTTATGAAATATATATGAGAAATTCTTGTCATCATTAGTTTTATTATTATTATTATTAATATGATGATGACAATAATAATGATACAATACCACAGATTTGCTTGTCAGTTGTTTGACCTTAACCAGTTGAGCATGTCCCTTAGTGGCTGACGATATGTGCATCTCTGATCACGAGCAGAAGTAGTGGGGGAGCATCATAGCCATGTGCTGAGAGGGATTCTTTGGGGTTTGAATAGTTCACCTCTGGAAACATGGGTGGTTCTTTCAACATCCTTAAACAACCCTTATTCAGGGACCGTTTGAGTGGGATGGGCTACTCAACCTGAAGAAAATTCTAACTGGGCCCCACCCGCTAGGTCATGTGCTGATTATCTTGATATGAGATCACCATGTCACGCACATATGGTTGTGATGCATGTGCCTGGTGTACCCTTATCAGACGGGTAGTCATGATGGGTATATTGGGCTTCGTATATTTTACCCCAGTGTCACTTTGATGGCATGAACTGCTCTCTCACTCAATAATAATAATAATAAAAGGTAGCAGTAGTACCACTAGTTGTCGGAGTCCTGGGAACAGTGAGCAAAAGTCTCGAGAAGTACGTGGAACAAATAGGGGCTGCAATAAGGGTAGAGTACTTGGAGAGAACAGCACAGCTTGGAACTGCTTGAATACTCCAGAAGGTGCTCGAAAAATAAGAGTTGTTACCTTAGTTCACTGGTAGTGAACAGCTGACACTGTTGTTCATCTCCAGTGTTAGAAGCTGTGCAAAGGCAATAATAACAATAACAATAATAATAATAATAAAGTGGTGAGCTGCTGGAATTGTTAGCAAAAGCCAGACAGAATGCTAAGCAACATTTCATCCATCTTTACATTTTGAGTTTGAATGCCACTGAGGTTGACTTTACCTTTCATCCTTTCAGGATTGATGAAATAAGTACCAGTTATGCACTGGGGGCCGATCTAGTCAGCTTAGCCCCCTCCTACAAAATTACTGTCATGTAGTAGAAAGGATTATTATTATTATTATTAGAATGTTTTAATAACATACAGTTTTATTTGAACGAATTAATTTTGTTCGTTTTTGTGGTGTTATTTTTATTTTCTTTTTTTATTGTTGTGATTATTAAATAACCCAATATGGCTTCTGAAAAGATGGATTGAAAGTTTACTTTTGTGTGTTTATGAACAGCAGCACTACGGCTGTAGATTTCCCAATAGGTCAGTCGTTAGCTCACTGCATTTGCAATGGTGAATGTGACAAGGGAGTATCTGTGCAGCTTGGACAGATTAAATACCACAAGGTATTTTTGTTTGAAAGCTATAGTTTGACATTTTTCTTGTCACTGTGTACTTTCCCTGCAGTACATCAGCGATAGGTATACACACACACACACACACACAGACATACATGTGTGTGTGTATACGCACACACATATGGACATGCATACATACACCACAGTCTTCCATCCATTTTGTTGTCCAGCATTCCCTTACCAGGCTTTAGTCAATCTGATTTGATGATGAAAATCCCTGGCCCATGTGGGATTGGATGTGGGACCCATGGTTGCAAAGCACAAACTCCCTAATCACAGTAACCTGATCAGAAGAACCTTTATTTCACTGAAAATAAGTGACCGTTGTCACTGCCATTCGGTCAGTTGCAACAAGTGTTCTAGTTGACCAATGGAACAGTCAACTTGCGAAATTAACATGCAAGTGGCTGAGTACTCCACAGACATGCATAGCCTTAATGTAGTTCTCAGGGAGATTCAGTGTGAAATAGAGTGTGACAAGGCTGGCCCTTCCTTTGTATTACTGGTATGACTCATTTTTGCCAGCTGACTGGACAAATGTGAAATAAAGTGTCTTGCTCAAGGCCACAATGAGCTGCTGGGAATCAAACTCCTGATTGCAAGCCAAATACCCTAACCTCTGAGCCATGCATCTTTGTAAGGAATAATATTAATCAGTGGAAGGACAGCACCAATGACATTAGTAGGGGTACTGAGAGGAGGAGGAGATAATGATTTATTGCAGTAGGAGGGGTGGGGGCCCATCAATAGAAGGATTCTGAGATTGGAGATTTGTTGTAAATTCTTGCAACAAAATGGATTAAAAGCATCCATGGATCATGTTAGCAATAGTTTTAAACTGAACCATGAATTATTTGTTTGGAACCAAAAATTGCTAGGTTTAAAAAAAAATGTTTTTTGTATATTCATTGTAAAAATAGTATTTTAAGTTTTTTTAAATGTTTTAATCTGTAGCTTGTTTGAATTCCTAAAGTTTTCTTGTTGATTATTTCAACTTTTGTCCACCACCCATATTTATGAAACCAAAAGAATATTATTGGTCAGTGAATAAATTGACTATCATTGTATAGTTGTTGTTGCCTTATTGCTTCAACTTAGTAACATTACTAAATAGAAATAAGTATTTAAAATAGTTTATACATGACTGTAATGATTTGATATTTGCTTTTCTTTAAAACAAGAAAAGTGTTGCTCTTTATTGTGCAAGATGTGATTGAACGTTCTCCGTTTCTCTTATAGAATGTTACGCCACATATGCTATTGTTTACAGAGAAGTGCCAAAAACAAGTGGCCCGATGATGAAAGTGTACGTACACGAGTTGTTAGGTAAGCACAAAACGATAATTCTTGTTAATTATTCAGTCGTTAATGAACTCTTTTACTTGTTTTAGTCATTTGACCGCGGCCATGCTGGAGCACCGCCTTTAATCGAGCAACTCGACCGCGGGACTTATTCTTTGTAAGCCCAGTACTTATTCTATCGGTCTCTTTTTGCCGAACCGCTAAGTGACGAGGACATAAACACACCAGCATCGGTTGTCAAGCAATGCTAGGGGGACAAACACAGACACACAAACATACACACACATATATATATATATACATATATCCGACAGGCTTCTTTCAGTTTCCGTCTACCAAATCCACTCACAAGGCATTGGTCGGCCCAAGGCTATAGCAGAAGACACTTGCCCAAGATGCCATGCAGTGGGACTGAACCCGGAACCATGTGGTTGGTAAGCAAGCTACTTACCATACAGCCACTCCTGCACCTACAGTATCTTCTTTTGAGTGTCAGCTCCTTAGAACCACAAGGATTGGTTTTATTTCTGGTTCGTGGCTTATTGTACATCAGGAAAATTACATTTTATTATTTACTCTTGCTCCATCAGTCATGGCAGGAATGGTATGGCTGGAGTTAACTAGTGTTGTTGTGTGCCCCCTCCCCATCCCCCAACAACAAATAGTAATAGCAGATTGTTCACAGAGTTAATTAATTGTGTGGAAGAAGTAAAACCTGATATCCTGATATCAGGTCTTCCCGCTTCTTCTCCTTTATCGCAAAGAAACTTAGACCACTTGGAAATTTTTCCATAAACCATTGCTAACATATTTGGAAAATAAATTCCTTTCCTGAGTTATTCCTGTCTTGAAGGCTTCTAAGAACAAGAAATTCTCCACTTCCCCAAAATAAAATGACATTATCAGGTTCAGAATCTAAATGTTTGTATCTTCAAGAATATGGTTATCAACTAAGTGAACAGGTATATCCTGACATTTCCAGAATCACCAACTTAGATTTGGGTTATTAGAAGAGTTTCTGATAAGCTCTAGAAACATTTCAGACAAACATAATGAAGTGCTTTTCACAACTGTTAGCTTTATTGACAAAAGGTAACACCAGTCATAGAGACTCTCCCACACGATGGGCTTCTTTCAGTTTCCATCTACCAAATCTACTCACGTGCCTTTGTTTGTCTCAGGGCTTCAGGAGAAGACTTAAGGTGCCATGCAGTGGGACTGAACCCAAAACCATGTGGTCGGAAAGCAACTCTTCTTACCCACACAGCCACACCTGAAGGTATACTATTCAGCACACTTAGTCTTTCAGACTGAATGAAATATGCCTTAGGGGATCCATTAAGACCAAATCATGGATGGCCATTGCTTTCACTGGTCAGCTTCAAAGACTAGCTTCAATCTCGTACTTCCATTTTCCATATTCTCCAAAACTATTTTCATTTTAATGGAGTTATTTTCAATGCTTTTTTTTTTTTTAATGATTATAAATTTTCTTACTAATTTTATCTACTAATTGCATGGAAAACCTTAATTGAAGTTTTTTAACCTACCATATTGCTTATGTGAATGTCTACTGCATAAGCGTCAAGACTAAGAAAACTGCAGTGTAGCCAGCATCCTTTGCTGGCAGTAATAACCATTTTCTGGATATTTAATATCATCATCATCATCATCATTCAACATCTGTTTTTCCATGCTGGCATGGGTTGGATTTCACAGATACTAAACCTTCTTTTTAACAAACAGTTTATGGCATCAGTTTATTGCTGGATTGTGCTCTTCCAAAGAGCATTTCTAAAGAACTTTTGCAATTGGCCCTTTTTGATCCCCCACCTCCCTTCACATAACACAGACAATTTCTACCCTTACTCTTTATGGCTTTTTCTAACTCAAGCTGCCTTCAGGTATTTTAGTCTTGTCAGTTTTTACTGAATACATTTTGACCAAGGTCAAATTATTTGCTTAGGTTATTGGTTCACAAAACTGCCTTGCATATCCAGTTTTGAGTTCCTTCCTCAAGAACTAGGATTGTCCACAGTTGATCCTGACATTACCTATTTTAGCACCCTTATACATGTTAAAAGAAAAAAAGAAACACCCTTCACAAACATTTTACACAATCAAAGCCTTTTGTGTGGAACCATGTTGACCTTTTGCATCAACAAAGTAAAAATAGAGTTAATTTGTAGTTGTTTCATGAGAAATTTTAAGTTTCATGTCCCATTGAAATCTCAATTGTATTCTGTGTCATTCCTCTCTAGATTAATATGGGCTTCTTTCTGTTGATCCTAAATTGACTCAATTAGGATGATAATTGAAACTTTAACCTGATGCTTTTCTGAATTTTATTCTCTGTTATGAAGCTTTCATTGTTGTTCATAAAAACTGTTTTTACTTTTTCTTATTTTCAGTGGATTCATTTTTTTGCGGTTATTGTGTCCAGCAATTCTAAATCCAAAGTCTTTCAATTTAATATCAGGTTGGTTATATTTTATTTTCTCATAATTATCATCAACATCATCATCATCATTTAACGTCCTCCTTCCATTCTGGTATGGGTTAGACAGTTCGACAGGAGCTGGCCAGGCAGGAGCCTGCGCCATGCTTCTGAGTGTTTTGGCATATTTTTTACGACTGGATGCCCTTCCTAACACCAACCACTTTGTAGAATAGATATAGTGCTTTTTACCTGGCACTCACTCAGGCGAAGTCAGTTTTGGCATCATTTTTACAGCTAGATGCCCTTCCAAATGCCAACCATTTTACAATGTAGCCTGCGTGCTTTAAGTGGCACCTGGACTGGCAGGGTCACCAAATGATATTGCAAGGCAAAGAGTCTTTGAAAGGGGAGAGGGTATTGGAGGAGGTGATCTTGTGTCAGATGACAAAAAGATTAGAGTGTAACAGAGAGGCAGAAACAGTTACCTAGAGAGAGAGAGAGAGAGAGAGAGTGGGAGTTAAGAAGAAGTGTGCTGCTGTGAAAGAGATACATGGTACAGGACAAGGAAGGAAAGCTGGCAAGAGAGGGATCAAGAATGAGGGCAGAAACAGGTTTATGATTACTTAGCCTGAGGGGAGAGCAAGGGAAAGGGAGAGTAGGAGACAGCAAGAGCAGGAGAGGGATAGTGGCAAGTGCCAGGGTTATACTTGCAACGAATGGGGATCAGGGTGCAGATGAGATAGTAGAGTAAGGAAGAGGGAGAATTGTGACAGGTGCTGGCAGGGTATTGCCCAGGAGTAGTGAGTTGGGAGTGAGGAAATGCAGTGACTGGAGAGAATCTGGGTATATAGAGGGGGGGGGGAAGCAGCAGCAATGCAGTGAGCAGGGTAGTGAGGACTGGATTGGGCAGTGGGAGATAATCATAGTGTGTGAAGAGGAAATGTGAGGAAGGGAAGAGAAGTGGGTGGATGTAGTTTGGTTTGTTGGGGTAGGGTGTATGGAAGTTTTATTGTGGGACACAGTACTTCTAGAATTCTGGTTCACTGACATGGCGGGTCTTCTCCAGAAGCTCATGTCACCAGACATCTCAGTCCAGTGTCATTCCCTCTGTGAGTCTCAACATTCTGAGATCAGTCCTCACCACTTCATCCAACGTCTTCCTGGGTCTCCCTCTTCCACAGGTACCACCCACTTTCAGTGACCAGCACTTCTTTATACCGCTGTCCTCATTCATACGCATCACATCTCCAAACCAACGTAGTCTTCTCACTTGCATGCTGCATTTGATTTCTCTTATGCCCAACTTTTCTCTCAATGCATTTGCACTTTGTTATTCATGCACGTTGACTCTGCACATCCAGCAGAGTATATTCCCTTCATTTCTCTCTTGTCAACTGAAGCAGTAGCTCCCTGAACTGTCTCCATCCTATTTGTATTCTAGAAACAATACTTTCAGAGCATCCACCCCAGTTGCTAATTCGCTTACCTAGATAACGGAAACTGTCCGCTGGACATTTGAGAGAGTATCAAGTCCCATGTGCTCTTAGTGCTTATTGTTTCTGCACACCTGCCTCACACAAAGGGTGACCTTATTTGTTAATCTACCTGTGATTCCACTGCATCTCTTCCGTGTCCATAGCTTACATTTGGTGCAGCAAATGGAATTACTTCCCACTCCTTTCCTATGTCCAGCAGAATTGATAAGGTCTTAACATTTCTGATATAATTACTTAAATAACTTAAATAATAATTATATTTCGGCAAACTAGTCTTTGGGGCAAAAACCTTAAAATTTACTTTGGTGAAAGGAATTTTTTCTAATCTCCATTAAATATTCTTGAAGTTCATCTGTATAAGTCAACATTCAGCATAAACAAGATTGGCAGCAGTAATTCTTCTGCAATGTCCAAACTCTGTCTAGTGTTACAAAAGCAGGAACATCTTAGGAGAGAACAGACACAAAAAACAATTATAGTAACTGAAAAACAAGATTAGAAATATTGCTGTTGTTATTCATCTTAAAGAGCGTTTCTGACAAATCCTCATCACTACAATCAGTCAACATTTGGAGGATGTTAAATGTTTTCAATAATTTCTTTTACAGAAACACCAACTGAAATGGCAATCCGTTCATTGAAGCTTGTTGCCAAATCATTACAGAACTTAGCAAATTTAGTTGAATTCGGTGCTAAGGTAAGTTTGAAATGAGTTTATTAATATTCTTCCCCCACCTTTTTTTTTGTATCCATTCAAAAATATGTAAAACTTTATTTCTGAAGTTATTATTACTTGTGAAATAGTAACGTAACAGGAATTAGTGATATTTATGTCAGACGTACATGATGCTTTTTGCATTTCATTCCATGAGTATATATTGGAAATTCAATAAATGTCGTTTGCTGTTCTTCCAGGAACCTTATATGAAGGTAGTGAATCCATTTATTAAAATGAACAAAGAACGGATGATAACTTTTTTGGATACTTTATCGGTGAGTTGCAAGTTAAAACTCAAACTATTATTTTCTGTACGATGTCTTAATAAGGAAGTCTTCATTGAAGTCCGTATTACATGTTTACTGTTTAATCATGATAGCTTTGTGGTCATGGTGTAATTATTATAATTCCATCATCATCATCATCATTATCATTTAATGCATGTCTTCCATGGCTTAGCAGGAACTGGCAAGCCAGAGGACTGCACCAAGCCCTACTGTCTGCTTTGGCATGGGTTTTATGCCAACTACTTTAAAATACCTATTTCTTTATTACCCACAAGGGGCTAAACACAGAGGGGACAAACAAGGACAGACATAGGTATTAAGTCGATTACATCGACCTCAGTGCATAACTGGTACTTAATTTATCGACCCCGAAAGGATGAAAGGCAAAGTCGACCTCGGCGGAATTCGAACTCTCAACGTAACGCAGACGAAATACCGCTAAGCATTTCGCCCGGCATGCTAACGTTTCTGCCAGCTCGCCACCTTAAAATACCATCTGTAATAATGATGGCATATAATGAAATTTAGGGATTTGCTCAACTTATGTGAAGATGAATGACGTTGTAAGACTGGAAAGTAATGAAGGGAGTTCAATCCCCTGGATATGTAATTTTAGGAGGCATGAACGACTGTGCAGAAATAAGCTTAGCTAAAACGTGGATATAAGAGGAATGAGCAATAGTGTACAGGAGAGGAGACTAAAGTAAAGGGTTAAAGACCCTCTTTGGACATGAATGAGCATGGGATTGCACCTAGAAAGTTACCCTCCAAGGTACAAGTCCTGGGCAAGGCTGTTTATGAAGGACCAGCAGTCACCCATGTGGCCAATATTATCCAAGAGAAAGGCAAAGGGGCCAATACAGCGTGGCACCAGTGACGTCGCAACTCATTTCTACAGATGAGTGAACTGGAGTGACGTGAAATAAAGGGTCTTGTTCAAGAACGCATCACACAGCCTGGTCTGGAAATTGAACTCACTACCTCATGATTGTGAGCCTGACGCTCTAACCACTGAGCCATGCACCTTCACAAGAGAGTAGACTAAACTGCTGGGAACATGTAATAGTTATGGAGGATGAGAGATGGGTAGAGCAGTGTTGAATAATCGAAATGAAAGGAAGAACCTGTTTTAGAGGAAGACGTGGCAAGGGCCAATGTGAAGAGGTTGAATCTCACAAAGGACTACAACGAATGCTTTGTGATGCTTGCATTGGAGGGAAGTCTCCATTGAACCCTATGCAAACATACAAAAGTAATCGATGACAGGTGACTGCTGCTACTGCTGTCATCATTTTCTTACACTTTAATTTAATTGATTTGATTAAAAATAATAATAATAATGAAATTATTGTATACAGTGCTCAGGTGCACCACAACTTGTCAGAAAGTGCATATAAAGTACATGCAGTAATGTAAAAATGTCTGGAAAGCGAACAATGTATGAGTCAGATACATGCCTGTGTGTGTATGGAGGGGAGAAAATCAGGTGTAGTGTTGGCGAATCTCAGAAAGCATGGAAGTTTTGAAGGATGCAGTGCTCCGACAACTAACAACCGATGCCGGCAGTTTGTTCCATGCTTCAGCAACTCTCAGCGTGAAAAAATGTTCCCTGAAGTCATGGGAGCTGTGCTGTTTTCTGACTTTGTAAATATGTCCACGGGTGTTAGATGGGTGGAGTTTGAAAAGTGGCTCAGAGTTATTGTTTGTACGATGGTTGATAATTTTATGGGTGTCTGCCAAGTCAGCTGCCAGACGTCGAAGTTTCAATTTGTCCATGCCCTGTTTGAGATGACAGAATTTGGAGAGAACAAACACTCTTCTTTTAATAGTCACTGTTGCTTCACTGAGTACATTGAGATTTCAAATTTTATTTTGCATTCTTAGTTTTGACCATAATCTCTTATAAACAACCAACCATTGAAATATTCTACATTTGGTAATATTGATGCCATTTTTACAATCAGTTATCTAATTGATAGATTCCTATAAATGATTTTATTACAGAATGTTCCAGAATGTCCAAAAACAAACCAAGAAACACCAGGAGATCTTGCTCGTGATATGGCAACGATACACACACTTTGTGCTAGTCACGTAGCAGAGATCAAACTGGCTTCAGAAACAAAGGTAAATAAAAAAAACTCCACATATTTTATTTTATTAAACGTTATTTCATTATCTCTGCTCTTTATTTATTCCTTTTAACACTGAAACTCGTTAACACTGTAAAAACAACAACAACAACAACAACAACTAAGAAATAAATCAGATTAAAACCAAATACAAACATTGAGGGTGGGGTGGGGTATGGAGTGATATAAAGTGAGGGATGAAGATGTTGAAGTGATGTTGGTGATAGCAGACGGAAAGGGTGAGAACTGTTGGATGGATGGTTGGAAGTGAATTATGGCAAGTATTTGTAACCAGGGGCAAAAATTGTGATATTCAATTAAATGTTGTGAGTATTCAAGGTGTTTGTCCTAAACATTGGTTTCTATTTGATAAATGTTGGTAGGAAGGTGTTGATAGATATTTTGACATTTTTAACAGCGAAGGAATCTTATTAAAAAATAATAAATTATCAATGTTTGTAATACTTTTAAATCTGAATTTGTACTTTGTTTGTCTAGAAACTTCTGTTTTTACATTGAATTTGAACTTAGAACTGATCTCAGTATGTTGTTGTTGTTGTGACTGGAGTCACATCAGTTATGTCTAATGTTTGGCAGTGTTTTGTTGTTTGGGTTTTACATTGAACAAATCAAGTTTGTTGCATCGAGCAAACTCGGGAATTATGTAAAAGCTCTCTTGTCTATTCTGGTCTTATTTCATTGCAACTATTTTTATGATATGTCAGAGATTAAAAAACCCCCAAAACCACTTTGGGCTTGAGTATTAATTAACATTCAATTAATTTTTACCTTTCAGCCGGAACTGAAGAAACTGCTGGCTGTCACAGCACGATTAACAGCGCACAAGAAATGTTACATGGGAGAATCGTGACACCAGCTGAACTGAGTGACATTTGTCTCTACTAATTCCTGTGGATGAATACCTCTTCTTCTCTCTGTTCTTTTTTCTCTTCCTTTTCTTCCTCCTCCTGTTGTTATTAATCACAACGACTGATGCTTCTGCTGCTGCTGCTGCTGCTACTGCTGCTGTCATTACATTTCATCTGATGCAGTAGATTTTTGTCTGTGGTTGTGCTCGTCTTCTTCTTTGCACAACTGCTAAACAGATTTCTGGGGGACAACGACTATAGATCAGTCTTTTGTCATCTTGTTTCGTTGGTAGAATGTGATGATTTTAGGTGGAGACTGTTGGATATAGAAGCCCTGACAAATAGCTGTTTCCCTACACGAGCAGACATATTAACACAAGGAGGAAAAAAAGTGTACAAGAGATCAATCTGAAATGTTGGTACATTAATAAGCTGATTGGTTTTAAATGCCCTTCTTTTCAGAACTATGGCATTGATACTAGCTGCGGTCATACACTGACAGCTCCCTTTTGTTATACATTGTATGGAAATTTTTTAACACAGACTTCCATCTTCGCCTTCTGGCCCTGAAAACAAAATAGCAAAATTCACTTTGGTTCATTTTCCATTAAAAATGGTTGACTTTATAAATATTATTTACTCCTAATTTGTTCCAAGAGAGTTCTTCTGTTGGAATAGAACAAAGAAAATGAAGCAGAAAAGGAAAAATTGAAGAAAAATTGATGCCATCAAGTTGAATTCCAACACTTGGTTTGGTGAGGATGGGTGAGGATGATGTCTTGTATGAATCGTTTGAAAATAACCAAACTGAATGATTGCAGATGAGTGAAATGGTTGCATGATTGATGATTGATCAGTAAACTATCACCAAATGTTTGCATTTCTTGATAAATAAATCTTAAAAGTAGTTGAACAGACTACTGTGATCTGGAATGGATGGAGGAACAACTTGAAGAATCATTTGGTTGGCTGTGAAACATGCCAACAGACTGACAGACAAATTGGAATATACAAGTCTAATGAAAACAAAAAAGCAAAAAACAAAAAAAAAAAGAAAGAAATCAAACCAAAAAAATGTCCAATATATTCATTGAAATTAATCCAAGACTGCCCTTAATCACTATATTTCTTACTGCTTTTTGTGATAAAGACTGTAAATAAGGTCCTTCTGTGTTAAGCAATGTTACATGAACTTTTCTGAGTTTATTTTTTCCCCTTCTTTTTGTTAATGTTTTAAAAGTTACTTTTTGGCTTTTCTGTAAAAATTTACCCTTCCTAATCATAAAATGCAGCCTAATGAAGGCCCTTGGCCTAACTGGCACCAGTATTTGGCCTGATTTTCTGGCTGTTGTTCGGGTTTGATTTTTCTGGCAGTGAAGGTTAAGCCTTTCTGGCTTTCCTTATTATTAATAAATTATTGTTTATTTCAATAAATGAGAAAAGATAGACCAGGAGTCTGAGCATTGGATGTGTAGGGTTTAGGAACGGCAGTGTGTATGTATGTGTGTGTGTGCATGTGTGAGTGTGTGTGTGTGTGAGTGAGTGTGTGTGTGTGTGTGTACACATACATACAAAGCAGGTAAATATGGCTTAGCAAGTTTAGAATATAAAGTGTTCTCAGTTTTTGAGGTAAACTTGATGTGGTGTAAAAACACACCAAAGTAAACATTTAGATATTATTATTATTATTATTGCATTTTTTTCCATTTTCCTAATTGTTAGCTGCTGATTAAATGTGAAAAGATATAATAATGTATTGAAGAAAGGAATCTGCTGAAGTTCTTGATTGCAGCCCCTGCAATTTGTGTCCCTAGGTTTACTTTTCTTTCTTCTCCCAATATTAGGAAGTGCATCCAACTGTCAAGTACATATCCTTAATATTTCCATTAAGATCAGAATTTTCAGAATCATTCTTTCTTTCTAGTTTAGTAAAAAAAAACTGTTGTGTAACTGAGAAAATAGTTTTAAAACTTGGATATGACAAATATTACATAATTTACAAAAAAAAATGGATTTTTGTTCTTATTATTATTTCCTTTTTTTTCTTTGTTAATTTGAGGCGAATTGTTGCTTCTCTATTTTACACGTTCTCAGACAGGTCAATATAACCGGGTGAGATTGGGGTGGCTGTTAGTGGAGAGGGAATTCAACAGAACGTAGGGGTTGGGGGTTTCTGTGAAGTGAAATTCAAAGAAATTATGTTGTGCATAAAATTTGTGAGATTGGAAACGCTATCTGTTGTGATGGGAGAATGGATGTGAATGCAGAATGTGGGATCCAGCCATAATTGAGTTTGTAGAACCTAGTGTAATGATGGTAGAAGAAAGAGGCAAAAGATAATGTCCAACAGTGGACCAGTGATTATTTGTGTTTTGGGCCAGTTTTACTGCAGAAGTTGTCTGTAAGAGACCTAACATCTTATCCAAAGCAAGATTTATTTCAAATCCATCTCTATTGAAACCAGAACCAAGCACTGGCCCCAGGGAACTTCTTCCATTTAAACTATAGTAAATCATGCGTAAGACCAAGCAAACTGTTTATTTTTTTGCTTGTTTGGTGGTGGGGTTATATTTCTCCAGATGAACCTTCAAACATAGAACCAACCTGTTTCAGCTTGTGGGTAAAGAATTGAAGTCTGTGCACCATTTCTATTAACGATGGAAATCATATTTAAAAGATTCATTATTGATGCAACCCAAATATAAAACCAGTTTTATATGTGTTTAAAATGGTTTTGTCCATTTAAATTACTGTATTTGTATGTCTATTCTCTTTTCTGCCCTTTGTTGGGCTGTGGCTTTTTAGCCTAACATATCAACCCCAGTTACTTATTTTTGTGCCTGATACATATCTTAGTGATCTGTATTCATGTACTCTCAGGTTGCAGGGCATAAATACCAGCATAGGGAGACACACAGACACACACATTGCAGAAAAACTTCCATGCAATGGGACCAGACCTTATGCCAGAGGGTTATTAAATCAATTTCTTAACCCCATGGCTAAGGCTGCACCTAAAATATTTGAGGTTGTCTAGGAATTGAACTCTGATCGTTCACACATATGTGCAATTTGATATTTTTTTGTTTCTATTTAAAGGAAACGAAACTCATAGGAACTGGGTGCAAAGAAATTCCGACAGACAGACATTGTTCATGTGACACAAATAGTTTCATATGATTAACGACTGTTGTTGAATCTAAATGCTAAATCAGACTGATGAGTGATGTAACAAGAAACACAAAAGTAGGAGCTGGCTTCTAATAACAAAATCGATTTGTTTGAATCTCCTTTTATCAATGAATACCATACGATCACTTTATCTGCTGAAAATAGCAGTTAAATTTCCTTCAACCACAGCTTACCATCTCATAATAAGACAGAACTTATAAGATAATGTAGTGTTGTGGCTGGAATGCATTGTATTACAGGTTTCATTCCATCAGGTTCAACTTGGGACTAAATAACAACAACAATACATATTGTGAAGCTCCAAGAATTTCAAGTTTTCTGTTTTTGAAAACGAAAAATTATTGGTGGAAGTGAGTCCAAATCATCAGATTGCAACAGTTTTAAATTATGCAAATCTCAAAAAACTCAAACATCTCTGGATATGGAGTTTAAAGCATTCTTTTACTAGTGTCAATCATTGGGTGTGTGGCCATGCTGGGGCACTGCTTTCAAGACTTTTAGTCATTAGTTCAAATCCAACACTTACAGCAGACTGATACTTATTTCATTAATATCTATTTGTCAGCCTGCTAAGTTACAGAATATATAAGGGCATAACAAACTACAAGACCATTTAAAAAAAAAACAGTAAAAATGGAAACACATACACACACATTCTCTCTTTCTCACACATCCTCTCTCACACACACACACATACACACATTCTCTCTCACACAAACACATTCTCTCACATACACACATTCCCTCTTCCTCACATACTTTCTCTTTCTCTTTCTCTCTCACACACACACACACACATTCTCTCTTTCTCACATACACACTCTCCAACTCATACTCTTCCTCATACCTATGTGCACTGTGTTTCTCCTCTCACAGATTACATCCTCTCTCTCTCCAACACGTAAAAGCTTCGCTCAATTTCCTTTCCATTAGATTCCGTGTTTCAAGTATAAACTATTGAAATGCTGACAATTCCGTTCGAAACAATCCTTTTATAATGAAAGTACTTAAATGTGCAACTGTAATGTCAATAACGATATTTCTCCTCAGACTTTCAAACATTTGTTTTTGTTGTTGTAAAGATTGTTTGCCAACATAACATGGCAGTCCTGGTTTAGGACTAATGTTGCTGTAATTTAGCCCCAGGAAACATTGTCTCTATCTGGCTATACAACACGATCTGTGAGATTTAAAAATAGTAATTTTCTAATTTATAGATCAGTGACTAGTTGTCACTTTGAAAACTATATATTCTGAACGGGAATTTAGCAGTGCCACCTCTAGCCGAACAATTATTCTGTGTTGATGAAGGGAAATAACCTGGAAATAGCGATAGACAAATATTGTTTTGAGCTGAGTGGGGGTGCTAGATTCCGTTTCTTCAAAAATATAAGGACATAGATCATGTTGTATAGCCAACTGAAGACGATGTCTCCTGGGGCTAAATTACAGCAACATTCGTCCTAAACCAGGTCTGCCATGTTATGTTGGCAAACAATTTTTACTCCAAAGTACTGTTGCTGAATATCTCTTGTGGGATTTAAAAAGAGTAATTTTCTAATTTGTTTTTTAATAACTTCTATTCTCTTGATCTGTACTTTACAAATTTAATGTTACACACACATACACACACACAAAAGGGAAAATCTCTAAAAACTTAAAGAAGTAAATTAAAAGCATTTCAGGATATTCATCAGAATATAGATTTAATTTAAGAGTTTGTATTGCTTACTTAAATCTGAAACTAAGTTTATTATTTTGAGTCAAACATGTTTATTTAACATGTATATTTAATCAAAGACTAAGTGATTCATCAGAAGTTCCCTTAATGGCCCAGTCTTATTTTGTTCATTATTTATATTTTAATAATTTATTTTGTGGACAAAATATTATTTATTAGTTTCTATTCAATTCAGTCTAAAGTGGAAGATGTTTTCTGTTATTATTTGATTCAGATAAATAGGGAAGAGCACAGCACCAATAATCGAATGGTGGCACCAATCTGATACAATATTCACAGACATCGTAACTCGGCAACGGTGGAACCTACAAATGGCCCAGGAAACGGACCTAATCCTCAGGACTGTATTTATCACCACAAGGAAAGTGAATAACTGTTTAGTGAAGGAGTGAAACAGATAGACAACTCCAAAAGATTGGTTCAAGAGAATCTGGACAATGGTCATGTTCAGTGAATTAGTATGCATTTATGTGATGTGAAGATGTTGTTCCAGGAACATTGGTGCTTGTGCTTGGTTTATGACTAATTAATAAAATATATTACAGAGATGTACTTGCATAGTAAGTGACCTGATCTGAGATCGTGTGCTGGAACAAAAACAATTGCAGCATGGAAGGTGCTTATGAGCCATTTAAGAACACACGAAAACCGTTAGATTCACTTCAACATTTAAATTTAATTTGTCAAAATATTTTCGTCACTTTGAGACCCCGACCTGTTCACTGACAAAACTTTGTGCTGTTAATAAAATAGAGTTCTGTTGATTAAATATGAATCCCTTCATGCCGTTTATAGGGTCATGTCTTGTAGGATTTGAACCTCTTATGAGAATAGAGTAACATTTTCTCATGTCGAGTTCTCTTGTGGTACATCAAATCATCAGAATTAAATTTCTGAGACAATTAACTAACAATAGATTTTAATTTACTTCTCTTTCAAGCCTCCTACTGTAAATCAATGGAATATTTCTTTGTTTCGTTATTAAATAGTTTTTAATTAGCAGCATGCTACTAATTATAAATTAGTTGCAAATTCAGAATCAGAATCTGTATTTCTTTATGTGTTGTCGAGAAAATAATCTGCAAAAAGCTGATATCAATCCTTAGTTCTTAATAATACTAGTCTTAAGTTTTAGTTCTTAGTTCCACACAAATCTTCAATCTTAGTTATACTGCTGTTCTTCCGAAAGGCACGACTGGTGCCTGCTCTCATTGCCCACCACCTTAATCTATGGCCTGCTGTCTGCATCAAAAATTCAATGACATTGCTGCAAATATAATTATTGGTTGCCTATAAAGAATTTTAATCAATCAACTTCAAGCATATTATCACTCTTGATGGGATTTCAACTTTGAAGATACACAACTAAATACCACAAGGTACTCCTCTAATTCTGCCAGTCGCCTTTTATTGGAAAAAAAACATAAATACGAACAGTTTACTCACAGTTCTGCTTAATTTTTTCTGAACTGCTGAAAGAGACCCCCCCCTCACCACCACACAGGTGTATATATATCTTACTATAATGGGTGTTATGTCTGTTGCCTCTTCACGGTGAAACGGCTGGACCAATGGTCAGAATGTTTTTCGGGATTACGAAGGAGGTAATCAGGAAGGTTTTGAGTGAAAAGCAAATGTGAAAAAGTATGATTTTTTTTAGTGGATTTTGAAGGTAATTGTTCAGTTTACGGAGGTAAGAAAAAAAGTAAATACAAATATTGAAGGGGAGATAACTCATTTGAGTAGCGAAGGGAAGTAAGTCAACTTTGCTGAGTGATGCTATTTACGAAAGTTTTAGTTTAGGATAGCTTTATGAACGATTGTGATGGCTTTGGCTCATTTGAAATCAGTGAACAATTACCGATATTGAGTTTGTGTTAATAAATCACCTTTGATTAAATCTGGATTCCCCCCGTATAGTTAGTGAATTTAGTGGGTTTAGATTTGCGATCCTATCCACGTTTTCTCCGATGACGGAATATCCCATATTTTGGGATATCCCAGAAACAGCTGTAAGACTGAATTTTTCCAATAATAATTACAAAACAAAATAGAGTAAGATGAAAGGGATTGAAAGAGAATAGTAGGGGCCAGTGCTATTCTTCTAGTTTGTAGGGGTTGGGGAGGAAATCTAGTCGCAAGTGTTTGTGTCCGTTTTATGGCGAAGGTCAGTGGCTGTAGAAATATTTTTAGCTCTGGGGTATGGGTGTGTAGGTAGTCATGAATAGAGAAACCTGCTGAATGTTAAATTATTTAGGAATAAGAGTTACAACTAAATCTTAGAGGATTTAATAGGTTAATGTTAAAAAATAAATTAAAGTATCAACAGATACCGCATATTAAAATAAATTTGTTTGAAATTTTAAGGTGTTTCCATTATTTTGTCCAACCCCTGAATATATATATATATATATATATATATATATATATACGCAAAGGAAGGAACATTGGAACATTTTATTTCATCGACCACGAGGCTGACAGTGTGTCTTCTCAACAATTCGATTATTTCGTTTTGCGTTGCTGCTGAGGTGTAGGTCGCATGTTTTTACATCGTGCTTTGAGTCTTTCTCTAATGTGTACTGGAATAATTTCATAAAAAGACCGCATGGCTGCATGTCATCTTCCGAATAAAGATCCTGAAAAGCTTCATTTTCGTTTCCTCGAAAAGGCAAGTTGCTTGAACAAAGAAAATAAACAATATCAACAATGGAACTGATATAATAACGGTTTTTGCTTAACTGATCATTTTGCA
>NC_043013.1:23653930-23663930 GCF_006345805.1 Octopus sinensis
ATACTTTATAGAAATTTATGGCGATATCTAAAATAGTTGTTTTTCATATTTGGTAGTTCCAACAATAAACAGAGTCAAGAAAAATCTTTTTGGCGATGAGAAACTTAATGACTTAGAGAAACTTAATATCTTGTTTATGTTCGAAATGTGATTTCTGAAAGAAGGAATCTCAAATTGTTTTCTTAGATTAGCCTCAAAGTCGACTCATTTTAGAACTAATTTTAGGCGAGGGTTCATATGAAAATGATCGATGTTTAGAATATTGATGGAACTATTTCCTAAAAAGAAGAAATTACTCATTTACCTTCCGCAAATGAACAGCTGTGGCGGTTGATGGACGGATATTATATAACGTCTGTTTTGTGAGATGTATCAAAAGGGTATTTCAATTCTGTCACAACAGACTTTATTCTTACTCTTTTACTTGTTTCAGTCATTTGACTGCGGCCATACTGGAGCACCGCATTTAGTCGAGCAAATCGACCCCAGGACTCCTTTATTATCGGTCACATTTGCCGAACCTCTAATTTACGGGGACGTAAACACACCAGCATCGGTTGTCAAGCAATGTTGCGGGGGGGGGGAATCATAGTCACACAAACACACACATATATCTGTATATATATACATATATACGACGGGCTTCTTTCAGTTTCCGTCTAATAAATCCACTCACAAAGCTTTGGTCGGCCCGAGGCTATATAGTAGAAGACACTTACCCAAGGTGCCACGCAGTGGGACTGAAACAGGAACCATGTGGTTGGTAAGCAAACTACTTGCCACACAGCCATTCCTGCGCCTATTAACAGACTTTAGTGAATCTAAATTGTAAGAATACAGTTCATTTTCCACCGAAGATCTTTTCAGCAATGAAGGTAAATCATGTACAGAGTTATTTCCCCCTACCTGCCTTAAACTTTAAAATAATAATTAAAATAATATTACCAATTGGCTGCAGGCGTGGCTCTGTGGTAAGAAATTTGCTTTCCTGCCACATGGTTCCGGGTTCAGTCCCACTGCGTGATACGTTGGGCTAGTGTCTGCTATAATAGCCTCGGGTCAACCAAAGCCTTGTGAGTGGATTTGGTTGACGGAAACTGAAAGAGTCCCGTCATGTATATATATATATATATATATATATATATATAATATATATATATATATATATATTATATATATATATATATATATATATATATATATATATATATATATATATATATATATATATATATATATAATCATTAAGGTAGATAGACGCAAATTAAGACCAAAAGGCAAAATTTAATTGCCTCTAAAAGTGGCTGGGGGTCGCAAGTCTGCACTGACATTGCCAGTAATAAGAGTCAAAGAACTCCTAGCCACGAACGGAGCACAATCTCAATTCACTGACAAAATATGTACTGGAGTCAATTCATTCGACTAATATTCTGCAAGACGGTACCCCAGCATGGTCGCAGTCTAATGACTGAAACAAGTAAATAAAATGATTAACTATTATTTCCTATCTTGCAATATTAAATATACTTTTACGTTTCCCCAGAGTGCATTAACCACCAAAACATATGTGGATGCGAATATGTGTGGAAGCATGCGGACACAGAACAAATCAGTAACATTCTGTTATCTCAATAACTTTACATCACTTTTCTTTTGTCACAAAAATTGGGAATGAATGGTAACTCATGGTATGAAAAAGAAAATTCATATTTAAAAACTTCGACGTAACTTACAGATGCTTCATGTTTAGTTTCTGGTAGAGTTTCTATCATTGGTCTTCCATTGCTAGTGCGGTATATTATCACGAAACCATCTGCATATCCAATGGTAACATATTTAGAATTGACTGAACTTTCGAAACATAAACCTTCACAATTTTCATCCTCGGAGTCCAAGTATCGGCGAAACTTGCTCTTTCTGTAAACACTCTTTGCTATTGCTTCGTCGCATTTTCCTGTAAAAATATCCCAAATTAAAACAGCTCGACCAGAAACTATCATGATTTGGTTACCTTGGAGAGGTGATGCTGTGCGGCCCAATGTAGGGATGTCTGTTAACTGTCGAAAGCATTGTTTTAGGATACCATTTCCGCTGTCAAGCTTTAGTGCAGCAAATCTGTACGGGTATGGTTGAGGAGAAAAGCCACCTTTTGTTTTCCATTTTTGTTCTATGTCCTTATAATCGGAATCAGTAATACCAAACTTAAAAAGAATGTACGAACAGAGAGGTGTAAGCGATACTTCAAGACTGGTAAATTCAAAATCTTTTAAGCAAGGGATTTCCATCATAAATTTTTTCTTACCGATATCGCTGATTGCGACGGTAAGATAGTTTTTGTGATCGTTGACAGTGTATAGTAATATCTCTTCAAATGACTGATATGTAGTTATTGCCAAGATATACATGTCTTTGAATGGAAGGTGAATTTCTGTTGTCTCAAAGTCGTATATTTCCAACTTGCCTTTGGATTTCTCGTATGCAAGGAGATATTTGTCGTTAATCAAGTGCATTTCTTGCGGTCGTAGATTAATTTTGAAGCTCTTTAAAAGAAACCCATTTGAGTTCCACTCGTTCATCTGATTATGTTGCGAACCAGTTACTATCGTTGCTGCTTTCTGGTTTATTGCAAAACTAATAACATCCTGTTCTTCAGTGAGACGGCGATTTGCACATGGAGTTTTATCGGAACTATTTACTTTGCTGAAATCCCACAGCTTAAGGATGAAGTTTGTATCTATTGTGACCGCAAAGTTGTCTGACAATGCTAAACATTTTATCGGGTCGGAATGGCTTTCTAATTGGAAGAGAATAGTTTCGTTGCTGTAATCAAATATAATCAAAGTGTCCATGTAAGATGCCAATACTTGATGCTTGGACCATTTCACAGCAAAGCAAGTAATTGTGGGACATGGAACTTTAATAGTCTGACTTTCTAAGTAATTAAAAGCGTCCAATATGCAAATTTTATTTTTGTCTTTGAGAACTGCCAGGAGAGCTGATGAAGAGCACAATTCAAAGTCTGTGGATTCGCCGTCGAATTTGTATTTTCCCGTCTCCTGAAACGTTTCTGTTAGAAGGGAGCACAGAAGCGTTTGGTCGCCGCTGAGTTTCAGTACTATTAACTCATCATTATTAGTCATCTGTAAACTGGAAATTGTCGAAGAGAGTTGCTTTTTCTTAGTTGAAGGATTATGATTGTCAAGCTTGGAATATTCAACCAGTTCTCCATTTGTTGATGAGGCAAACACACTCAGAGCTTCCGCATTGTAAAATAAACACAAGTTATTGAACACAAGGCCTTCTTTAACGGGAAAAGCAGTGCTCATACGTAACTTGTTTTCTCGCACATAAAATAAAGCTATTTGATTCGAATCAAAGGCTATAACTAAATAAGATCCATCTTTTGTCCAAGAACAGAGGTAAGGCGTGCCGTAATTTTTCAATATATCATCATTCTGCCATCGAATTTTCAATGTACTACTGTTTAAAGATCCTATCCTTTCTGTTGCTAATAGATATACTCTGTCTCCATCAGTGGTTGGAATAAATGACTGAATTTGTCCATGGTTAAGACGAGTCAGTTCTATGCATCCATTTGTCAGTATGACAGCAAACGGTGACATTTCTGACGCTCTTTTTTCCAGAAGAATTATTCCATCTCTATTTTCAATTATACTAGAGTAGTTTGGGAATGTAAAAACTAATTTTGAGTCTGTGATAGAATCGCTGTTACGATTTTTTAAGCAATTACAAGTTGGTATCAACATTTTTCTATTTGATGAATACAAAATTTGTTCGGATTTTTCTATGAGACTTGTCAAACTTGAACCATTGTTTGTTTTGGCTAAATTAGCTAAAATTAAGAAAGCTAATTGCTCCAGCGATTGAATTTCTTCGTTTATATCTTGTAAAAGTTCAAGAATAACTTGAATGTCCCTATCAGGTCTCTTAGTAAGGAAATCCTTTATTTCTCGTATGATGTGGTCCTGCGAGAAAACAGTTATCTTAGTAAAAAGAAAATGGATGTTGCAGAAGGCGTTTTCTTTAACGTCTTTCGTATTGATAAAATCTCCAGCACGGCAAATGTGATAAGTAATGCATTCGAGTTTTCTCTTGTTCTCAAAATTAAGTATTTGCGGAGTTATATTGCGGTCAGCATCATATATAACCCAATTTCGTTGCTGAAGTATCAAGTCTTTCTTTATATTTGACTCACATGCAAATATCTCTGCAAGGTCTGCGTGGAGGTTTTCTTCGTTTTGTGTGTACCTTCTCGATGCTGCTTCAATAAATTGCCGATGATACCAGTAGAATGTAGATTTCCCATGTGAAAACCGGCCCGTTAAGTAATCTCTGATATCATGATAAATACGAGCCCAAAGAAAAGGAGGTAAATTAATGATTTTTCTCGAGGGAGGATCATTCATTTCAAATATAGCATTTAAAACTTCGTTATTGCACGACAACGCATCAATGAGCTCAAGTTCTGTGAGGCCGTTTAAACTAATTGTTAAATAACCAAGTGCAAACTGTACCAAGGTTTTTCCAAATTTACGTTCCAAATTTTCAAAATGCTGTTCTATGGCTGAGTTAACAGAATCTGGTAATTGTTCAAAATCAATATCTTCATACGACAGCCATTGACTTGCTTCATGTAGAAGAAGTTTTAGATAAAGCGGACTTGACACTTTTGAAAACTTTGCTAATAGTTGTTCTTTCTGAGAATCTGTGATTGTTCGCTTTTTCTTATTGAAGAATTTTCTCAGGACTTCTTCTCCGATTGTTTCTGACATTAAAGGAACTTCAATAAAACAATCATCTCGCTGCAATCGATTCGCAAGGTTTTTCATTATCTTAGCCTGGGGTAAGGTTGATACGATGACGTGAACGTTGGTCGGCAGAAAATCTGGAAGCCAGGCCATGGAGAAAGCATCGTCATCTTCAGACAATTGATCTAAGGAATCGAGTAAAATAAAGACTGGCTTTTTGATACTTTGACCAAATTGACGAAGAAATCTCGGGAAGTATTTTTCAAGGCGGTTCATGTCCACGTAACCCATCGGCTCTAAAATCATTCCAGTCATAGAAGATAATTGTTTCATTACACTAAGGAGCACGTTGTAGATATTGCATGTTTCTTGAGTGGTTCCTAAGAATCGTATGACAGCCAAATAATTATCAGAAAACCAAGAAGATAGCTGCTTCATAATCATAGCTAGCAAAGACGTTTTACCAACTCCCGAGGGAGCGTGGATAACAATTGGTTTCCTTAAATTGTTTTCTTTTGTAATTTGTTGTATTTTCTCGAGTGTGTCTTGTTGGCCGCAAAAAAGCGCACATTTTTGAACACAAAAGTGTAAATGATGTAAAATTTCATAATAGTCTTCAGCTATTCTATTTTGATCGTCCAATGCTTGCTGAATGAGATTAATCATGTCAGATTTAAAAGTCTCACAGAATTCGCTGATATATTCTTGGTGAGGTTCATGATATTCTCCAATATCTATTCCTCCCGGTAACCAAATGACATCAAAGGCACTTGTGACCATCTTTTCAGATTCCAATCTTGCTATGCAGTTCTCCAGCAATTCTTTAGCTTCTTCATCGACTTGTTTCTGTTTATAGAAATAATCATTATTTTAATAGATTTAAAAGATTAAAAACGATAGATCTAATGAAACAAACTTTGTTTTCTATTTTATATTCTTTAACCAAAAGTTCAAATAAGGGATTAAGGGTCATTTCATTGACGTCTCATTCTGCACTGACAGCAAATAGCTAATCTGAGATGGAATGTCACCACCAGCACCACCAGCACCAGCACCACCAGCACCACCACCAGCACCAGCACCAGCATCACCACCACCATGTATAGTACAGATTTGTATGTTTTGTTTTATGTAATAAACTTCTGGAAAGTTTTTAAAAAATTTAGTTCCAGTAATGGCGCGAGGGCGCGTGTGTGCGTGTGTATGTGTGTGTATTTACGTACGTAGGTATGTATGTAATTGACTGCCCCCTCCCCCTCCTACAGAATTTCAGTCCTTCTGTTTATAGCATAAAGAATTATAAGTCAACAACATGGCAGAATTTTTTCCGCGCCGGACAAAACGTTTAGCAGCATTTCTTCTGGCTTGAAGTTTTGAGTTCAAATATTGCCGATGTCGACTTTACCTGTCATCCTTTCGGGGTCGATAAAATAAATACCAGCCAAACACCGGGATCTATGCAATCGACTAGGCTCTTCTCTCTAATATTTCTGACCTTGCGTCAAAAACTTGAAAGAAAGGCGGTGATCTAGCAGAATCGATAGCACGCCGGACAAAATGTTTGGCGGCATTTATTCCGGCTCTTTATGTTGTGAGTTCAAATGCCATCCAGGTTAACTTTGCTTTCTTCCGTTCGGATTCGATAAAATTTCTAGAAGTTGAGCACTGGGCTCATTGTAATAGACTAGAATCTCCCTCTAAAATGTCGAGCCTTTTGCCCATAGAAGGAAGAATTGTTATTAAATAAAACCCGTTGATATTAATCCTATATTAATTCAAGTTTTGCACATTACGTCTTAAGATTGAGTGAGCTCAAACCTTCTCATCTCCCAAAGAAGTTTCTAAGAATTCTCACAGAATAGAGGATGATAGTTTTCTTCAGTGTTACAATTCAAATGTCAATTTCAATGACTTCTCTTTTGAATAAGTTTTCTTGGTGTCTTAATGTCAAGAGGGATAACTTTCCGTCATGGAATATATTTCATACCTGTGAGATATTTGACATAGTTTTATAGAAGATTCCCGAGAAAATTATTCAGTTTTCTGAAAGTGTCACCATAAATTCGATCCATGGTTGTGTCGAACTTGTATCAATACTTGTATCAAGTGGTTTATACCAAAATTCAGTCAAATTTTGATACCTTGAAAATTGGCTAATATTACTAATAGCCTTAAATATCTTTTTAATGTACATTATTATTTCACGCATTCAGAAATAAATAGACTATCACGGACGCACACACACACACACATACACACGCACACACACACACACACACACACACACACACACACACACACACACACACACACACACACACACACACACACACAAAGGCAAAAGCCCCGACCTTTCCAAGCGCTCCTATATATTTTAAGGAAATTTTACCTTCTTGTTAATTTCGACAAAGTCTACATAGATGGTCGGACTGTCATCCACCATGTTTCCTTCTTGGCCGACCCCCCCACCAATATCATCACCATCCAGAGACTCAGGAAAGTCAATAAATTTTCTCAAGTATACTAAGGTTTTTGCCGATGGGTTTTCAGCTTGAAAAATACCTTTTATCATCTCTGATTCAGTCACTACAAAACAGAAAAATTGCAAGAAATTGGTACGTTATGCTCATGAAATATAGACTGACAGGTGAAAAGAATTTAGAACTTTGAAGTTTCGTGTTGGCAGAACAGATGAGAGTTATTGAGATAAGAATGAATTTGGGTTCGTTGGTGAATACTGGAATGGAAGCGGTCGAAGAACATAGGAAAAGAGTATTTGAAGAAGAGACCGACTGAAGTGGTTTGTAAAGAATTTAATCATTTAAAACGATGCACGCTTTGTTACACTTACACGTTTGTATTAGCAGTTCTTGAACAATTAAGAATCGTTCCTTGTCATTGGATTCTGTGGAAACCTGACATACATTTTAATATGTATGTATGTATGTATGTATGTATGTATGTATGTATGTATGTAGTATGTATGTATGTATATATACATACATACATATATATATCTTATTCTTTTACACCTTTCGGGTATTTGACTGCAGCCATACTGGAGCACTACCTTAAAGGGTTTTAGTCGAAGAAATCCAACGCAGAACTTATTCTTTGTACGCCTAGTACTTATTCTACCGTTTTTTTTTTTTGTTTTTTACTGAAATGCTAAGCTACGAGGACATAAACACACCAACATCGGTTGTCAAGCGATGGTGCGGGGGAACACAGACTCAAAGAGATGCACATAAATCTCTCTCTCTCTCTCTCTCTCTCTCTCTCCACACACATATATATACACATACGCACACACAGATCTCAGAACAATTGTCCGTCGTCAAATAGTAATTGCGTTCGTAGTAATGCAATGTATAAATGTACCGTGAAAATACAAAGTAACTTGGAGAGTGGCTGCACAACCTCCTAAAAGATAGAAGGCAGGCAGTGGTGGCCAATGGAGACACCTCCAAGGAAACACAAATAACAAGCGGTGTTCCACAGGGAACTGTCTTGGGGCCACTGCTGTTCATAGTGGCCTTTTCAGACATGCCCTCAGTTGCTAAGATGGCCACCCTTGCTAGCTATGGAGATAACACAAAGGTCTCTCAGACAATACAAAACTCTGGAAATGTTGCACATCTTCAACGGGAGTTGGATACAATATACAGGTGGGCTGAGGACAACAACATGCAGTTTAATGCAGGGGAGTTCCAAGCCCTGCGCTACCGGCACACAAAGCTAAACGACATGCAGACCGGATACACTGGCTCGGGAAGAATTGCAATTCCTGAGTCAAAATCAGTGCGTGACTTGGGCATTGACATGAGCAATGATGCATCTTTCCAAGTGCATATTGCTAATTTGGTAATAAAATGCAGACGGCTAGCTGGATGGATCCTCCGAACTTTCAGAACAAGAGAGAAGGAGACATTGATGGTCCTTTGGAAGACATTCGTCCTCAGCCGCTTGGACTGCTGCTGCCAACTATGGTCACCACACAATATAAAGCTAACAGCAGAACTCGAAGCATATCAGCTACTGGGAAAGACTGAAAGTATTAAAACTCTTCTCTCTGGAGCGAAGGCGTGAGATATGCAGTGATATACATCTGGAAAATACTAGAGGGCCTTGTTTCAAATTTTGGCATTGAAAGTTACACCAACAGCAGAACGGAGCGCCACTGCATAGTGCCAAGATCCCAACATCACCATCAAAATACAGGACCAGATACTGCAACAGCTTGGGTTTCAGGGGACCACTGCTCTTCAATATTCTTCCTAAATTCCTGAGAGACCTGCATGGTGTGGATGTGGGTTTCTTTAAAACTAAACTGGATCTCTTCTTGTCAGGGGTTCGAGATGAACCTACCTCTCGGCAGGAAACACAGATGCGGGCAGCGGCGTAGAACTCCCTTCTTGACCAAGTGCCACGTATCAGAGGTGGTTTCACATTCTTGTATAGCACAGTCAACGGTGGTGCTCCAGCATGGCCGCAGCTTTCGGGCTGAAACACTTTTAAGGATTTTAACTGGAAATATTACATAGGCTCGACCGTAAACCGTGACAAGGAACATATCGATGCACAGTCCTTCCTTTGTTAATGTTTTCAACGACTCTAGTGAAGCGCATTTGATCATCTCTCTTTTACTTGTTTCAGTCATTTGACCGCGGCCATGCTGGAGCATCGCCTTTAGTCGAGCAAATCAACCCCGGGACTTATTCTTTGTAAGCCCAGTACTTATTCTATCGGTCTCTTTTGCCGAACCGCTAAGTGACGGGGACGTAAACACACCAGCATCGGTTGTCAAGCAATGCTAGGGGGACAAACACAGACACACAAACACACACATACATATACATATATATACATATATATACATATATACGACAGGCTTCTTTCAGTTTCCGTCTACCAAATCCACTCATCTATTAATTATTTCTGAAAATTTTTCATGAAGTATAAATTTCCTTATTCCAACCCATCCCTCGACTCCACAAGAGTAAAACTAGGAAGAGATAACTTGTAAAATTATACAAAATATTGAAAATATTTACCTGATGCAAAAAAGTCGTGCTTTTGTTCTTCCGTGAGACGGCTGTTCTGATAAGCCGCGTCGGAAGCCCTTCGTATCAGATCCAAGAGAGAGCGCTCACATTCTTTCCAGCCTTGCGTGTCTTTTGCTCGTTGCTCTGCCATATTTGGATCACGTGACATAAAATGTCGGAACACAC
>NC_043013.1:23668930-23688930 GCF_006345805.1 Octopus sinensis
AGTGAATACATGAGCTGGAAAGAGAGAAAGAGGAAGAAAGCGATGTGAGGTCTAGGTACTATGGGGGTCATATCTTGCGGGTTCTTGGCGACCTCAACGGTACTAGTACCACGGGAAAACCACACAGTACACTATGTTAAGTGGTTGGCATTAGGAAGGACATCCAGCTGTAGAAATAACGCCAAAGCAGACACGGAACCTAACGGAGACCTCTGGCTCGTCTGTTCTTGTCAAACTGTCCAACAGATGCCAGCAGGGGAAAAAGGGACGTTGATGATGATGATGATGATGATGATGAAATATTTACATTTCTCATTAAGAGTTAATCAAATTACGCCTGTTGGAAGTTACTGTTCTTCGCTGGAATAAAGACGTGAATTAGTCAGAAATAAATAATTGGAATAATTTTAAATATTAAAATTCCTACCTTTAAATGTCGAACTTAGAAATATTCGAACGATGGAATTTGGTAAATTTGGTAGGTTGTCTAGACTTCCGCTTAATATACTTTTTAAATTTCCTTTTTCTGTTGGAGAGATTTCTTCTACTGCAATGAGACACCGGCATTTCAACAGAGAACAGAGCTTTCGGAATAAATAAATAAATAAATAAATAAATAAATAAATAAATGTTTAAATTGCATACCAATATCTCTGGGAGAAAGGTTTACCTGTCAGGTTTCTATTTTCAGTGGTAGGCGAAACAATCCCTGTGGATCTCGCCATGTTTATGTTCGGTTCGATACTGAGAACAAAAATGTCCATCTAATACGATGGGTCAAGTACAGCATGAAAATGTTTTCAGATAAGAATATGAAGAAAACATTCCAAGCAATAAACCCAGGGAAAACCGTTTCCAATGCAAACTAAGAGCGTCCATCTCTTGAGATAATTCTATGCGTTAGGCTCGATCCAATCTGCAAGACATTTGTTATAAGCGCTGTTTAGTTCTCAGCAATGACAAGTCTCCATCTTGTACAGAATCGGTCAGCTTAAAGAGATACATGCATTCATTTTTCGTAAATATACATTTTTAGTTTCGCTTATATATATTGTGATTGAAAATCACCTCTATTTTATTTTTCTCTCTTGCATATCCCACATGGTTGATGTTCTAGAAAGTTCTTTTGACGTAGAATTGTATGAAACTAACGTTCTATGTCCTTTCTCTCTTTTCAATGTTATTAACCTTTATAAACTAAGGTAATAATCTTTTAATTTGAGATCAAGTCAGCCACATTTCTATACATATACCATTCACGTGTTTTATATTAAGCTTTTAGTTTTTAGTGTCAGAAAAAAAAAAAAAAAGAAATCGTTCCAAGTGTAACTTAACATCGTGTAAACATAGCATTTCCCTTGACAACTTGAGGGGAAAATTGATAAGATCTTAAATATGCTGAATGAATTTAAATGGAGTATGTGTGGTATCGGTATTTTAATTTGAATTAATCTCCAGACACTAGCGCCAAACTATTTTCTGAAACCTTCCCGCCTAAATTTACCAAACAAGAAAACAAATGAAAATAAAGAGGAGAGACGGAGAGAGAGAGAGAGAGAGAGAGAGAGAGAAAGAAAGAGAGAGGGAGAAAGGGAGAGGACGAAAGTGACATTGTAATGTATTTCATTGTTCAACTTGGTGAAAACTTGAAAGCTCTCGCCAGTTTGTTTGTTTAGTGATTTACAGAATCCAGATCAGACTGTGTCAGTCAAAGTTTTTAATTAGAGAAGATGAATGGACAAAAGATGCTGCAGCATCATTGGAAGATTAATTCCTACAATCTGTTTTATCAAGGATTTTCACGCAAGAAATATTTTTCTGTCTTCCTCGTAGCGTCAACCAGAACCATTGCAGCGTGTCTGTTTGGTATTGTTGCATCTCCTCCATTCTTTCATTTGTTTCTTTCTGTTTCTCGACGCCTGAACATTCTGTTGACGGATTTGATCAGAGTGTGACATTTGCTCTTCTGCTTTCATTGGTTTTGTTTCGTGAAGACACATTGCATCCAGTGTATTTTGATGACATAAGCCCTTGAGAAGAAAAAAAAAACAACATTTTCTGTGGTCAGCTAAAATCATTCGACCGACATTCAAGACGTGACCACAAACGGTTGCAATTTTGACAGACCAAGCGACAGCTTGGACACTTCTTCATCCATTTAAGAGGTGGTGATTAACTTTACATATATCACTGCCGTACCGCTTAATCCAGACGATGCGGTACTGTAATATTTATTCGCCCTCTCCATCTTTCCTTTTCGTCACCGCTTATCGGTTATGCACAAGTTTTCGCTGGTCTTTGTTATTCTGTTGTATTATTTCACTTGTGATGAGGGATGTAGACTGAAGAATGCCATGGGGATTTAATATACAAACCAATTCTATTTCAATCAGAAAGCTGCATTAAAAGACATTTGTAAATAAAAATTTACCTGAATTAGTTGTTTCGTGGAGTGAGACGTCAGCTTCATTTTTCCTGCAATAAATATGTTCAGATATTCCTTGAGCAAGAAGAAAATAAATGACATTTCAATATTTAAATTTTAGTTAAAATAAAGCTAATGTGCAAATCACCGAATAAATGCGTTCTTTGCCAACCAATAAATCACCGTAAGATCTTTGTATTATTTGACTTAAACTTTCCCACAATTAAATAAAAACGTTTCAATATGAGGCTATCTCGATATAACGTGGATTTCCTACTCGAGTATATGACACAGAATTCATAGGGTTCAAATATTTATGAATACTGATAGATGAAGACAGATTAGTAGATAAACAGACGCATAGGCACACATACAAACAACATATATATAAATATGTGTGTGCGAATATACGCGCATGTATGCGCGCGCGAGCGTGAATTAATAACATACTCGGCGTTGCCGAGGCTGAGATCTACTTGGAAGGCATATATATATATATATATATATATATATATAATCAAAATAAGCAACAAGGATATCCAGAGGTAATGCAGTACGATCGTTTCATGCGACTCCATTTAATTGAATAATGCAAACATTGCATCAATTTAAAATGTAGAGCAATCTTCCGCTGCATAAAAATATAGAATTTAGTTAAATTCGAAGGACTCATTAGTATAATTTTACCTAAAATCTCCAAGAGGATAAGGAGATAGACAAAGAACATGTTTTACCAACAACATCACAGTTGTAACTGAAATTTTTTTCCAAAAAGACACTGCTTATCACTGATTATTTCTGTTATTTAGATTTAGTGATACTACACTCTGTCTTCTCTCTGATTTGATAAACTAGCCTATAAATTAAAACTGACCCCCACCCAATTAAATTTTTGCTAGTCTCCGATTATATAGTTCTAGAATTCTGGGTCAATAGCCTTAGAATGGTAGTTCAAGAATGAATAGGGATGCCGGGGCTAATTATGTTTGAGAGGATAAAGGAACAGCTTTAGTTTTGATTAGAAAGCCATCAGAAGAAAATAGAAGAATGTCCCTGCATTTTATTAGTATTAATTTGACATCAGGGAATCTATTTTAATTAGGAAGTTAACAGAAATAAATATAACAAGAGGATGGTTCTACACTAAAGGTGAAAATAATTTGTGCAAGTTTTTTTAAAAATAAATGGCTTTAAGCTCCTGAGTTAGTATTTTGGAATAATAACATTAAGGGACAGTCAAAAGACAGACTTATGTAAGGTGTTTACAAAAACATGGTTCTGCATAGTTGTGAAAGCTGAAGAATCTTAACATTTTAAAAGGAAAGAGATTTTAAAAAAACGTTTAGTTTGAGTCCATGCTATCAAATAAAGTACAAAACCCGCAAGGACGAGCATGTTTTGTGAATAGAGAAAGTATTAGATGAAAAAGTGGGGTAAGTTGATGGTGAAAAGCAGGCCTGGGGTGACGTGGTTTGATCAAACGCCATTGATAAAAAGAGTCAAATTCAAAAAATATTATGCAGCAGACTATTGTTGGATTGTATAGCATAGAAATATAGAGGTAGAAACGAAAATACGGATGATGCCAAACATAGCAATCCCACCTTCATATTTATATATAAATCATGAAATTACTTATCAATATTCTAGAAATAAATGATTTACAAGTTATCTCTGCATCGTACAAACATTCATTATGAAGTCAAATGAAAATAAATAATAATAATAATAATAATAATAATAATAATAATAATAATAATAATAATAATAATAATAATAATAATAACTGTGTACAGTGCTCAGGTGCACTACAACTCATCTAAAGTGTTTATATAATCAGGTGTAATTTCGGCGGATTTCGGAAAGCATGAGGGCCTTAAAGGATGCAGTGTCATTGCAGTCAACAACTGACGCAGGCAGTTTATTCCATGCTTCAGCAACTCTGAGCGTGAAAAAATGTTTCCGAAAGTCATGGGAGCTGTGTTGTTTTCTGACATGTACACTTCTGACATGTACACTTCTACAGGCTTCCTTGAAACGATGTTCTGTTGGGCAAAAATAGGATTTAACATGACAGAGTATTGCGATGATGAAAATCAGAATCGATATAAAAATCCAACGAGAAGATTCAGAAATACAACCATAGTATGGTGAGTAAAACAGATTTGTTGAAGCAAGCGATGAGAAATGTGGAATGGTGCTAAAAGAATCTCTTGTTTGCTATATTTAAAATGCCGACTTACTGTATTTTGTCAGGCTCTTCTTTATTAACACGGTGTGTGAGTCTCTTACTTCTCACTGCGGGTTTTTTCTTAGTTTCTCCATCCCTATTTTAAAAATAACCAAATAATATCATACTGATGAAGATCACAAGCCGAAACAGCTGCAATTAGTTCTTAGAAGAAAATTACTCAGTCACAGAAAAACTAATTTTATTTTTAAGCAAGTTGTCTGTGGTTCGGGAAGTAATTTTTCGCAAAATTACAGATACTCAAAGTTTTATTTATTCTTGTTAAATAATCTATTCATACAAAATTCAACAGGATATCAAATAACACTGGTAATTGATGACCTCCCCCCCTACAAGTATTACGTGGATCAGTTTCGAGGCTTGAATTATAAAATTCCTTCTGAATTATCCTTGGACTATTAAATACACTTTCGTTAAACATTTCCATCGACTGGAGGCGTTCTTGGAAGTTGGCCTCCACTCTCTCCAACATTGCTCTGTCGAGTTGGGCGACTTCCACATGAATAGCTCCTTCAAATTGTCCAATGTACAGGACTTATGCACACACACGCACACACACACGTGTCTTGAGGTTTCCCTATAAGAAATAATCACACATGGACAAATCAGGGTACTGAGGGAAGCCAAGGAATGTCAGCAAACCAGGAAATGAGGCGGTCACTGAAGAGAGGTCAAAGAATGTTCACTGATGCTCTGGCTGAGTGGGCCGTCACCCCATCCTGCTGAAACCATACACGTTGAATAGGCATACGTTTTCGTCATAATTCAGTCATAAAGAAGTTGTTTATCATCTCGATGTAATACTCGGAGTTCACAGTAACAGCATTTCCATTATTGTCTTCAAAAAAAGTAAGGAACAATGACGGCAGCTTTTCTAATAGCCCACCAGACTGTCACTTTTGGCATGTGCAGTGGTCTTGCATGCGGTTCTCTTAGATTTTCAAGAGACCAACAATGACAATTCTGTTGATTCACCATGCCATTAAGATGAAAATGAGCTTCATCACTCATTAACAAAACGAGGTTGTCATTTGCTTCATAAATTGCTTCCATCTGATGTGCGAAGTTAAGCCGCTGTGCATAGTCCCATGGTTTCAAATGTTGCCCAATGGGTGGAAATGCAGGTCTTCATGCAAAATATCAATCGATTACCGATGCCAATTTCAGAGGAATGCCTCCGAGCAGAGTGATTCAGACTCCATATCAAAGCTTATCTGATGCGTTCCACATTTTCCGGAGTCTGTACCGTTTGTGACGCCCCCACCGGTCTCCTATTCATTAGTTTATTCCGTGTACAAAGTGCATTCACCCAACGTAAGATTGAGTTACAGGTGGGAACAGCCTGATTTCGGTGAATGTTGAAGTAGTGCCGAAACTCGTCATTCTTCACGTAACTGTCGTAGGCGATGCTCTATCGTCCACAGCGCAATGGCTTCACCTGAAATGAAAAAATAAAATGCTAAGACACTACGGACCGAATGGTACCTATCGGACATGTGTTCCTCCCTCTGGGGCTGAATAATAGCCATTTCAAAAACGTCCGTCCTCTTTGCTCCACCCTGTGTTTTGAAGGAAGAGGAAATGGAAAACCACGACATTTCCAAAAGCAAGATGTGACTAAGTGAATTATGATCGCAGAATTAACTGGTTGAAAGTTTATACTTCCAAGATTAATATTTCCATTTGTGTCGATCTGTGTATAATAACTATGAGACGTTTCCTAAATTAAGTGAATGGTATTGATATTAGGTTAAATAACAGCCATTTGATCTTAGAAAAACATAAATATCTATGTGTGAGCGTAAATATTCCTATTGTCTTGCGTCATGTTAGAGACCTTACCATTACAATTACCACAGATACTCATTCTTATAACTCCTGTCATACAGCTGAATTGTGCGTTGCTTTCACAAATCCTGTAAAACATTCTAATTCCGTTAAACGGCCAGATATTCCTTTTCCTCACATATTTTCTTCTCAAACTTCAGCGTACCGATTATTAAATCTGATAATAGGAATAATTCCATCGTATTGATACACAAGTAGATTTCCTAATGAAAATTAATTCCTTATATTGTATGAACCAGAGCAGAACTGTATATAAAAAATGGATTTTACCTGGAAGTTTTTTTCTGATCCGACTTCACAGGAACTGGAGCTCCCTAATTAAAATATTCAAACACTCATTTCAGAAAATTTCATATCTGATTCAATAATTAACAAGAAATATAAACATATTGTTGCGTGAATTGCGATGTCACAAAAAAAAAAAAAAGATTATTAAAACAAATACAATGTATCAGATTATTATCTTCGTCCATTACTTTTTTTTTTAAATCTGCAAAGTTAGAAATGTTAAAAAAAAAAGAGATCTTTCAGATTAGGTTAATATTTAGTAAAATGATAATCCTACAAACAACTGTTTGTCTCAGACATTCAGAAATTTAAAGATTATTGTTACCTGAATAACCAAGTTGGACATCGCTGTCTTTTTCATCCGGGTATCTAATAAATATAAAGGCATTTCATTATATTAGTTTCAAATGTTGGCACAGGATGAACAATTTCGGGGAGTGGAGTAAATCGATTGTATCTACCACCGAGTTCAGTTGGTACTCATTTTATCAATGTCGAAAGGGACGAAAGGCAAAGTGAACCTTGGTGGAAATTGAACTCAGAATGGAAAGACGGACGAAATGCCGCTAAGCATTTGGTCCGGCATGCTAACAATTCTGCAGCTTGCCGTTCTGTCGAGGAATTTTGGGGTAGGATATTGCGTTTTTCTTTTATGCAAACTATCAAATTTAGCCTAAACACTGTGTATGCGTATTTATTTATTTATTTGTTTGTTTGTTTATTTATATTTCCTCTCGGCTACAACCTTGGAGCCTTAGTAATCCGTTACAGCACTTACCTAGTATACCTAATCGTTTTGATCACCTGTGAACTAACCCCCCATACTTTGTTTTAACACACACACTGATATATATGTATATATATATATATATATATATAATATATATATATATATATATATATCTATATATATATATAATATATATATATATATATATATATATATATATAATATATATATATATATATGTATGTATGTATGGTATGATATGTATTATATATATTATATATATATATATAATTATATATAATATAGATATATATATGTATGTATGTATGTATGTATGTATATATATTATATATATAATATATATATATAATATATATATATATATATATATATATATAGTATGTATGTATGTATGTATTATATATATATATTATATATATATATATATACACGCTGTTCAGGCCTGTAAAAGTAACCATAACGAATATAAATGGTTGGTTATTGTTCTGGACATTTTCATAAGTATCCCATAGTCCTGCCCGCATTCGGATAATTATGTATGTATGCATGTACGTGTGTTCGTATGTATGTATGCATGTATAACGAACAGCTTCCTAGAATTTAAAACAGGATTCGAAACCGAATCTACATTTTTCTACAAGTTATGTTCCAGGTATTTTCACCTTTAGCTCTTAGAAATTTACAAGAGTCAATAGTCACAGTTGATTAAATTCTATTGTTTAAGTTAGCATTCTTAGGTGAAATAGAGTTCAGACAGTTAAGAAACGGAAAATTCTTTGTCTCGCCTGACAGTAATTTAGTTAGAAAAAATATAAATACGGAACCCCAAATCAGTTCTGTCACTTGGCACGTAGTCGAAGAGCATTTCTCTCCCTTCACTTACGGATAGTCATCGCACGACAATAAAACCTTCTCTCCATCTATTTGTCAGCCCAGAGAGGTAGACTCTCTTACGCTTTCTCTTTTCCTTTTCCCACCAATCTTCCAGTTGGCAACAAAAGATGAATTAAACTACGGAATGGACCACAAACCGCTAAATTATCATCGTATAACTACAATATAGCAAGAATTGTCCAACGGACACTTTGCAACATGTTCGACTTAACAGAACAAATAAGTGGTACGAACGTAAATCCGAAGGCATTATCGAAAATGATAATGCAAAGATTCTATGGAATTTTATGATTCAGTGCGATTAGGAAGCCAGACATAGTGTTAATTGAGAAAGAAAACAAACTATGCTGGATTATAGGTATAGCATGCCCAGCTGACAACAAGGTATGTGACAAAGAAGAAAGAAAAGTCGATAGATGTGAGAGGTTAGCTTGGGAGATTAAGTAGTTGTGGTCACTGAAAAAGGTGGCAGTAGTACCCATAACTGTCGAAGCCCTGGGAACAATGAGTAAAAATCTTGAGAAGTACATGGAATAAATAGGGGCTGCAATAAGGGTGGAGCACTTGCAGAAAACAACACTGCTTGGAAACGCTCGAATACTCTGGATGGTGCTAAAAAAATAAGAGGTGCTACCTTAGTTCACTGGTAGTGAACAGCTGACACCGTAGTACATCTCAGCGTTAGAAGCTGTGCAAAGACAATAAAATAGTAGTAGTAGTAGTAGTAATAATAATAATAATAATAATAATAATAATAATAAGAAGAAGAAGAAGAAGAAGAAGAAGAAGAAGAAGAAAGCAAGACATGACAGAGTCGGCCAGTATTTACACTGGACAATATGTCGGCATTATAAAATCAAAACCGCTGACAAATGGTATAAACACCATCCTGAAGAAAATGTGTCGATTCTCTGGGACTTCCCCGTACATGCTGACAAAACTATAAAAGCTAATAAACCGGATATTATAAAATATCAGACAAAAAAAGGTGTGTTTATTAAATGGCATGAGTATTCCTTGCAATCACAATATAGCGGCGAAAGAATTTGACAAGATCAGTAAATATAAAGACTTGCTAATAGAAACTGAAAAAAATGTGGCATCTCAAGGCGACTACAGTACCAGTGATTGTAGGATCTCTAGGAATGATAAAAAAAGGTACTGAAACCTATTTGAAAATGATACATCCCTACACGAACTGCAACAAATCGTGCTAACAGGAACGACTCATGGACTGAGAAGAGCATTATCGCTGTGAAAACAACATCCATTCATGAATTCATATATTTATTCATTTTTTAAATAGATATTTTACCTGTGAATTTGCGTGTGCAATCTGGGAATGCATGCAATGGGCTTCTCTGTCCTAGGTGTACGGAATACACTCGGCGAGAAATGGAAGAAAATTTGAAGAAAGAAGGGGAAAAAAATAAATGAAAAAAATAATAATAATAATAAATGCCTTGATGCAGTGCCAGGCACTGGTTCACGTGACTTTTGATCTAAACTGATTGGAAGTATTATCATGTACATGTTTTGTTCTGATATAAAAGATGGGCAAATATTCTCTCAATACCACAAATTTGCTTGTCAGTTGTTTGACCTTAACCAGTTGAGCATATCCCCTAGTGGCTGGTGAAATGTGCATCTCTGATCACTAGCCAGAGTAGTGAGGGAACATCATAGCCATGTGATGAGGGGAATTCTTTGGAGTTTGAATAATTTACCACTGGAAACATGGGTGTTTCATTCATCATCCTAAAACGACCCTTACTCAGGGACCTTTTGAGTGGGATGAGCTACTCGGCCAGAAGAAAACTCTAACTGGGCCCCACCTGCAAGGTCATGTGCTGTTTATTTTGATATGAGATCACCATGTCGCGTACATATGGTTGTGTTGCATGTGCCTAGTGTACCCTTATCAGACGGGTAGTGATGATGGGTATACTGGGCTTTGTATATTTTACCCCAGTATCACTTTGATGGCATGCACTGCTCTCTCATTCAATAATGATAATAATATGACAATAGCAATAATGATAGTAATAATAATAGAGGCACGACCAGGTTGTAAAAGTTTTACAGAAAAGTTTTCAAATCCCCAGGAATGGGGGTTTGAAGCTGGAAACACATAATACAATAACCGTGTCGAAAGAGTACTAGAGGCGGAGAAACGTAAGATTTCGTGCGACTTCCCTATTCAAACGGACAAGTTAGAAAATAATAGACCGGACATAACAATTATAGATAAGGAAAAGCGAAGTTGCTTACTTATCGACCCACCATGCCTCTTTGAATTCAGAATCACAAAGAAAGAGGAAGAAAAACAAAAACAATACAATCCCTTAAAATTCGAAATAGAAAGAATTTGGAGCATGAAAACAGTAAGGGTTGTACCTACAATAATTGGTGTGTTGGGAAGAGTAAGGAAAGATATAGACAAATGGCTGAAGGAGATTGGAATAGGCTACTTGGTAGAGCTCCTGCCGAAAGTTCGTCTCTTAGGAACAACAAGGATTATCAGGAGAGTTCTAAGCACTTGAAAGGGAGCTGAAAACTTGTGGATACCTAAGGTTACAGGTAGTAATTCGCTACCCATATAAATCCTACAAGGAATAAGACCGAACCTGAACCGAAACATGATGATGATGATGACAATATATTTATATATGTGTATGTATATGCATATGTATATAACAGTTAAATATAATACTCACAGTATGTTCATTAAAAGTCGATAAGACTACTTTTTGATGAATTCACCAATTTGCTTAGTTGTCTTCACTGGAAGAGATCAAAAGAGAAAGAAAAAATACCCATCTATCTAGTTCATTGCCATGACAACGGATGGTTTCAGTGAAGCGTAGAGAAAATCGACAAATAAGACTTATATCAGGATATACATGACATGTCCGAACTCGTTGTTCTATTGTTATTCATTCACAAGGTCACCCATGATTGAACGGCCCTGTAATTGAAGGCGTTCCGACCATGCCTACTTCACTAATTATCTAAGAGCACATTATCTCAAATGTGTGTGTGTGTGTGTGTGCATTTGTTTATGCAGAGAGATTTTTTGTTTGGGTGAAAGACTGCTTTGGAGTTTCAAAGTGGTGGGAAGGGAGGTTGTCCGAAAATGAGTGGTGGGGAAGAAGGGGTACCGGCTAATATTCATGGGGTCTCCACCATAGCTCCATGGGATTCCGATCTATCACGCCCTAATCATTATATTGCAAGCCTTACATATATATATATATATATATATATATATATATATATATATATATATATATGCATGTATGTATGTATTTATGTATGTATATATGTATGTCTGTCTGTCTGTATGTATGTATGTATGTATGTGTGTGTGTATATATATATGCATGTATATATATACACCTATATATGCACACATATATACATAAATATATATCTATTCATGTATATATTTATGTATATAAACACGCACACACACATATAAATACATAATGTAATAAACTATATGCGTATATGTGTGTTTATATATATATATATATATATATATATATATATATATATATATATACATATATATATATATATATATATATAATATATATATATACATACATACATACATTATATATATATATATATATATATATATATATATATATATATATATATATATATATATATAGAATATATATATATATAGATATATATATATATATATATATATAATATATATATATATATATATCTTTTAAATTTGTTCACGGGAAGCGTTTTGAATATGCAAATAGACCTCCTACTCCATTATGCCGGCTACAGTGTAATGATGCTGGTGAACCAGTTTCTTGGGTGGCACCAAGCTGTACCTAATATAATAATTCTTGGATGGAATTTATAAACATTTAATGCGTCGCTACACAGGTTTCCACAAATCACATAACTCTTAAGATCACAGTCCATATTCTTGGGAGGATTACAGTGTGGTCCATAGTATCCATGGACACCGGCCAGATTATCTTCATGGATCCATTTCTTCAGGCGATTATAACATTAATGGATGTTTACTAGAGGGATGTTTATCACTTTTGACCAGCAACAAGATTATTTCTGTATTTCTGTATGAATTTGATGGGAGGAAGGAGAATGTAATGGAAAGCGAGGAAGGGGGTGTACATGGTGATGTTGGACTTATTTTGCTATTCAGTCTGCAGATGTCAAGGATGGGTAACACATTGCTTTGTTCCATCTCATCCAAGGCATGACTATCTTTAAGGAATTCTAAAGCCAAAATGGTCAGCAGCTACAGCCACCACAGCCATCAACTGTAGGAGTCCATTGTCTGAATTTATGAATGATACTTTCTTAGAGTGGCCTTTTAATTGTTTCTGGTGGTATAATGGTATGGTGTATAGCATCCTAAAATTTGGTTGGCTTGTTTCCATGAAGACGGTCTCCCTGATGCCCATGGATACTACGGACAACGCTGTAATCATTCCAGGAATACGGACTGTGATCTTAAGAGACATGTGTATGTGTATATATATATATATATTTTTTTTTTTCTAGTTTCAGCTCAGAGATGCGGCCATGCTGATGCACCGCCGTTTTGTGCTACGCTGTTATTGCGACGAACCTCGTCTAACATGTGGCACTTGGTGAAGAATGGAGTTTGATATAGCTACTCTCATTTGCACCTCTTGCCGTGAGGTAGGTTCATCTGGGACTCTTGACAGGAAGATGTCCAGCTTTGATTTAAAAACCGCTACATCTACTTTGTGCAAGTTCCTCAGACTCTTTGGGAGAATATTAAAAAGCTGTGGGCCCTTGAAACCCAGGCTGTTGCAGAAGCTGGTCCTGAAGCGTGATGGCATTGCTGGGATCTTTGGCACTATGCAGTGTCGTCCCGTTCTAGCATTGGTGTAGCTTACAATGCCAAAACTTGGCACAATTCGTTCCAGGATCTTCCAGACATATATTACTGCATACCTCTCCCGTCTTCTCTCCAGGGAGTAGAGTCTTAGCTGTTTCAACCTTTCCCAGTAGCTGAGCTGTTGCAAAGAGACGACCTTCTTTGTGAATCTTCTCTGGATTGCTTCAAGGTCCGCTGTTAATTTTACACTGGTGGGTGACCATAGCTGTGAGCAGTAATCCAGGCGACTGAGGACGAATGTCCGCCAGAGGACCATCATGGTTTCCTTATCTCTGGTTCTGAATGTTCTTAGGATCCACCCAGCCAGTCGTCTGCACTTTGTCGCCATATATATATTTACCTTCGAAACACGCATTGAGTCGAACCAGGGGCAGCTGATGAAGGGGAATATTCCTTGTATTGTTTGTCTTGTACTCTGTTTTTTCGTTGTTATAGAAAGTCCGTTTCCTTTTTGTTTTTATGTTTTCGTTTCTCGTTGTGTTCTACGTTTTTTTGTGGTGTCTTGTACTCATATATATATATATATATATTATATATATATATATATATATATATATATATATATATATATTATTATATGCATGTATATAACATATAGATGTAGGTATGTACATATATGTATGTATGCATATGTTTTATTTGTTAAATTGTTATTATATGATTGAACGCCTCGCGTCACTTTCTTATTTCTCCAAGTAAGTTTTTATTATTTATATATATATATATATATATATTATATATATATATATATATATATATATATATATATATATATATAGTCAGAATAGTCAGAAGGAAACTAATCACCTTCCTTGAAGAAAATGACTTGCTGCCCGACACCCAACATGGTTTCCGACCAGGAAGAAGCTGCTTAACTCAGCTCCTACAACACTATGACTGGGTGCTGAAACAACTGCTCAACCACTCAAATGTGGAAGTCATATATCTCGACTTTGCAAACTGCGTGATCTTGGCATAGTTGGAAAATTGGGAGAATGGCTTCATGACTTTCTGAAGAATAGAAGTCAGGTGGTAGAACACTTCCATTAAAACGCAAATAGTGAGCGGTGTTCCGCAGGGCACTGTTTTGGGACCACTACTGTTCATAATGGCCCTCTCTGACATGCCCTCAGCCACGCAGAGAGCCACGATCACAAGTTATGCAGACGATACAAAAGTTTCACAGGCAATACAGAACCCTGAAGACACTAAGCACCTGCAATGTGAGCAGGACGAAATATACAAGTGGGCTGAAAAGAATAGCATGCAGTTCAATGCTGAAAAGTTTCAAGCTTTATACTATCAGCATGCAAAACTGAATGCAATACCCAATGAATACACTGGACCCGGAGGGATTGCAATCCCAGAGGCACAATCAGTGCGTGACCTGGGTATTCACATGAGTGATGACGCGACCTTTCATGTACATGTTGCTAAACTGGCAATGAAATGTAGACGGATGGCTAGATGGATTCTTAGAACCTTTAGAACAAGAGAACAAGAAACCATGATGGTCCTCTGGAAGACACTTGTCCTAAGCCACTTTGACTATTGCTCTCAGCTATGGTCACCATCCAGTGTCAAGTTGATCACAGAACTTGAGGCGATCCAACGAAGCTACACGAAGAAGATAGCCTCTGTGCAGCATATGAGCTACTGGGAAAGACTCAAGAGATTAAAGCTCTATTCCCTGGAGCGTAGGCGAGAAAGATATGCCATAATATATATCTGGAAGATCCTGGAAGGACTTGTCCCAGACTTTGGCATCGAGAATCACACAAATGCCAGAACCGGACGCCACTGCGTGGTACCAAGGACTCCAAATTTGCCATCAAGATGTAGGACAAGATATACTGATAGCCTGGGCTTCAGAGGCCCACAGCTCTTCAATATCCTCCCGAAGAACCTGAGGGACCTGCATGGTGTAGACGCGGATGTCTTTAAAGTAGGACTGGATCTCTTCCTGTCAGGTGTCCCGGATGAACCAACTTCACGGCAGGAGGTGCAGATGAGGGCAGCTGCATCGAACTCTCTCATGCATCAGATGGCGTTTGCTAAAAAGCATCCGTGAGGTAAAATCGTGTAGCAAACCAAATGGCGGTGCCCCAGCATGGCCGCAGCTCATTAGCTGAAACTAGAAAAATCAAATCAATCAAAATCAAAATCAATATATATATATATATATATATATATAGTACACAGATAGTACACAGCATTGCTAGAAATAAGAGTCCAAACGACCCAAGAACCACATTAAATCACTTCTACACACTGGGGGATTCGAGGAAACGAGTATATAAAATGCCAACTTTCGACTCTTATTTGTAGCAACGCTGTGCGCTCTCGCGTACCCTGACTATGAATTAATAATTTTACCTTTTTGGTGATTTTATGCTTGCTAACCACTTATATTGTTATTTTTCATTAATAATGATATCTGTATATATATATATATATATATATATATATATATATATACATACATACATACATACATACACACACACACACACACACACATATATATATATACATATATATACAAATGGCAATTTATTTCTATAGCGATATTGACCAACAGCAGATGAAGTGGCTCCCCGTGTTCCTGTTTTATACATTGTTAATGACATGTTACTTGGAGCTTGTACTGTTAGCAAGTCCACACACGTGTGTACACACGAGCCTTCGAATACGCGCGCTCGCTCGCTCGCCATACACGCACACACGAGTGCGCACGTGCAAACACACACACACACGCACACGCACGCATGTACACTCGTATATATTTGTGCACACACAAACTGGTACGTGCAAACACCAATCATGCATAAACACACGTTTGGGTATATGCATCCAAACGTATATACACAATCAAAGATGTATTTGTATATGTGTGCGTGTGCGCGCGGGTGTGTGTATGTATGTATGTGTGTGTATATGTATGTATTTATGCATGCACGTGTGTATGTTCTGTGTGATTATGCATAAAACTTACATCTCATAAGAAGAATGATTGTGGCAAATGTAGAATGTGCGTTGCATGGAATTCAACAGAGTCTCAATACCATCGTGAAAAGCAAAGACTTGGACAGGCAGTGCGTCTTCATGGCTGGTAAGTGGACAGTGGACGTAATACATCGCCTCAAAGGTATTTTTGCCTTTCATCCTTTCGGGGTCGATAAATTAAGTACCAGTTACGCACTGGGGTCGATGTAATCGACTTAATACCTATGTCTCTCCTTGTTTGTCCCCTCTATGTTTAGCCTCTTGTGGGTAATAAAGAAATGGGTATTTTGGCGGGTGTTCGAGGATTTAATAAAACATTCGACTGAATGTTGCGCGGCAATCTTTTCGGCATTCTTTGATAGTTTAGAAGGCATAAGATTGTTTGATAAACTTAGAAGATATAAGATTGTTTGAAAATCTTTACATTAGAGTTCATCGTAGCATCTCTGAAATGGAGAGATACTCCACTTCATCGCACCTGTCAGAGTACAGTTGGGATATGTCCTCTCACCAGCGTTATTTAATCTCTGCAAGGAACACTTCATATGTGAATAGATCGGATCTCACGCTGAAGGAGTGCACTGTACAAAGGACAATGACGTTGATAACTCGGCAAAAGTTATTCCGACGACATGAAAACGATATTCCGGCGATTACAGCAAATGCTGGCTGAGGAAACAAAGTTGATAATTAACTATAGGTGACATGACGGTCACCTTTCAGGGAAAATGCTTTAAAAAATTTCAATTCACCATCATAAATCATAAACACTTGAGTGCCAGGGAAATTCGTTATGCATACTGCTCCACTCTGCTTAAAATTCAACTTCACTCACACTTGAATCACAATCACTCTCCGCTTCATCAAAATCCATCCTGGTGGCCACGTCTCTCACGTATAACTACAGCACATAGACGAGCCGGACGCCTTAACGCAGGCGACCTAGAGATATCCTGTTGCGTCTTTTTAGCTTTCCATAACAGGACATGGCGACAAATGAGCAGAAGAAATGCAAAGGAGGCCTTTTTCCTCTAACTGATAAAGTCCTGTAGTATGACGTGGCAGTCTCATAGATGCTGTAATCATGAAATGTCCAGCGCAAACAAGGATAGAATGTGGAGAACAGAATGTAGCACTGCAAAATAGATTGGTCTTTTAATTGAATTGAAGCTCGCTAGACTACGCAGAAGCCAAATCCAACAGTGTTTACCATTGCTAAACCGTAAAAGCGTATTGACGAGACTTGGTTCAGCAACGACTCTAAACAACTGGAATTTGGTACATCATAATATAAGCATGAGGTGGCCGAGATACCAAGTGGCTTAAATACTCGGGTAACAATTCTTTGTTATTGTAACTTAGCACACAATTCCAAGTAAATACCAATGCGACATTGGCTACAACTTTCAAAGATATAAAGTGTGTTCTATGAGAGATTTGCAAACATACGTGGAATATGTGAACTGGTATTAGAGAGCTGGAGCAGAAATTTCAAATAGGAACGTATATCAATGCTTTATTATATGTCAATGTTTGCGGTATTTCTTGTGCAAATGAATCTCCTTTGTACAGAAACGTAACCTTAGGATTTAATACAAATAAAGTTACACAGCCTTTTGTATGATTGTTTGTATTGCTGTGGCTGTGATACCTTCGCCGGTCCAGGATGTCTTCCGACTTTTCCTTTGCCGCCTTTCTTTCACTCTCATTATAAACACATTGTCACACCAACTTATGCTTGCGCGCACGCAACAAACAAACACACACATTACACATACATAGATGCTTACATGCACACACACACACACACATACGCACAGATACATACATACATACGCACATACATACACTCACACATACTTAAACACACACATACACACACATACATACATACATACATACATACATACATACATACATACATACATACATACATACGTACGTACGTACATACACACATACATACATACACACACATACATACATACATACATACATACCTACATACACACACATACATACATACATACATACATACATACATACATACATACGTACGTACGTACATACGCACAGGCATACATACACACACATACATACATACATACATACATACACACATACACACACATACATACACACACACATACATACATACATACATACATACATACAAACATACATACATACATACACACACATACATACACACACACATACATACATACATACATACATACATACATACATACAAACATACATACATACATACATACATACATACATACATACATACATACATACATGCAACGAATTAGAGACCTGCAGGAAGTACGGAAAAAGAGAATGGAAAAAGAGAAAATTATTTTCAGATTCGAGAGAGAGAGAGAGAGAGAGAGAGAGAGAGAGAGAATGTGTGTGTGTGTGGTGTGTGTGTGTGTGTGCGTGCGTGCATGCGTGTGTGCGTGCGTGCGTGCGTGCGTGCGTGCGTGCGTGCGTGCGTGCGTGCGTGCGTGCGTGCGTGCGTGCGTGCGTGCGTGAATGTGTGAGCGAGTGAATATGTGCAAAGATAGTGAACGGTAATAATTAGAGATAATAAGTTGTTTTCGTGTTGGAAAGAATTCTAATGCAAATATTACTAAATCAGTGAAACGGGGAGAGGTTCCCGCCAACGCAGCCAGAAGATAACAGTCACGTGTCAGTATAAATTGTTGCGGATTGGCCAAAAGATGCGAGCATGACTGAGGTGAACGAGTTTTAATTACGAAGACGGAGACAGTTTCATATTATCAGTTCTATTAATTACGGGCTTCATTATTAATACTTATAAGGAGATGAAACTACGTACCTCGCCTTGTATAATTACGTTATATATATATATATATAAATGGGTAATGATACCTAATCATGTTTTATATAATAATTGTTAGCGAGAAGCTCGCTTCACAATTTCTTCACCATGAAAGCATTTCTCATATTTTGTCTGATGTTCCTGACTTTGTGTTGTAATGTGCAACCAGATCCATTGCCCCAGGTAAGATGTTGAGATGCGAAACTATTTGCTGCTCATCGTTTCTAAAGCTTTTCTGCAATCATTTGTGTCAGTTTATTAATTTTTTTTTTTACAGCATTTAATTTAGATTCATGAGGTTTTGGAGAGTCTCGTTTGGCTGTCCGAATCGCTACGGAGACAGCCTATCTGCACTGCAGCCTTAAATAAGATACATGCACCTCGCTTCCTCACTTCATCATCATCATCCCCCTCCTCCTCCTCCTCATCATCATCATCACTATCGTCGTAATCATCATCATCATCATCATCATCATCGTCATCATCAGCAACAGCAACAGTAGCAGCAGCGCCATCAGTATCTTCCGTGGATGGTGAAGTCAGTGGTTGGAATGCCACTTTAGATGCCCTGGCATTTAGCAACCACCACTGACCCCTGTCCTCCGTTGTGCCCAGAAAAGCCGCGGGACTGAGACTGACCTGAACCCATCCATCCGGCTATAAACATCAGGAAAAGTTTTGAATCATTTCTGTAGTTAATAGTGTTTTCTTAATACATAAATCTTGGCCGGACCCTCTTTTGACTATAACTGGATAAGAGAT
>NC_043013.1:23693930-23778930 GCF_006345805.1 Octopus sinensis
TTGTTGGCTGAGCGATAAAGACTGCTTTGAATAAGATTAGAACCTACGGAGCAAAATCTTAATATTAATTAAAAAGAATTTAAGGTTGCGGACTCGCAGAAACGTTAGCACACCGTAAAGAATGCTTTGCGGCATTTCGTCTTTGTTCTGAATTCAACTTCCGTAGAGGCCGACTTTGCTTTTCATCCTTTCGGAGTTGACTAAATAAGTATCAGTTGAACGCTGGGGCGGATGTCATCAACTTACCCCTCCCTTAAAATTGCTGGCCTTGTGCCGAAATTTGAAAGTAATATTGACGCAAAGCCAGCTATTTCTCGGGGTTGGGGAAAGAAAAGTGCTCGCAGTTTGCCAGTTCATCGCCTTATTTACAATGAATGTTAATTAAGAATTAATACTAGCGGAAAGTTAAACAGCAACCTATAGAGGATGCATGGAAGGTCGATATTATTGTCACTTATTCCGTAATTATAATTGTAATTAATTAATTAAATAATATTATAATTCTGTACTATTACAGTTATTATAACGACATCTAATAAACATTGTCGCCACAACCACATTTTAATTTTCAACATCGTTTTGTATTTTAGAGACGAAGTTACTTTTGTTAACCGTAAAAACTTTACTCTCAGCATTTATACTGAATCCTTCAACATCGATCTTTTGATCTGGGAACCAAGTTCTGTTTTCCATCCCAACTGTGAAGTGATCCTATTCGACAGTCAAGAAGAACATGTTCAAAATGTCACATTTCTTCCGAAATGTCACGTAATTGGTAAAACTCTAAATGGTAATGGAATGGCATCTTTATCTTTTTGTGATGGTTTGGTAAGCATAATTTTTGTCATTATTCTGATATGCAATTAAATTCAATATGCTACAGTTTATTGTCATTGCATTTCTGAACTATTCTGTCTAACTGAACAAACCATATTTATTTCGAAAATAAGTCTCTCGCAAAAGATGTATATCAGACTTTATCCAATTGAAAGATAAGATAAACACCTTTTATTTCAGACTAAATACTTTTTCCCGTTTTCCCACCAACTCCTTCTGCAGAATTGATGTATAGCAAAACGTAGCAACTCCATTTTATTTACACGCACGCACGCACGCACACACACACACACACACACCACACACACACACACACACACACACACACACACACATACACACACACACACACACACACACCACACACACACACACAGATGGGGAGAGAGAAGAGAGGAAGGGAAAGCCTTGATCCGATCCCGGTTTATTGGCTCCTTTCTTCAATGTTACTTTGTTGCAGCTATTCGGTCAAGGTTTTCTTATATTTGATGTGTTACTTTAAAGCGACAACCTACAATATTGAAATTACCTGGTGTTCTTATTCAGAGAAACAGATTATACTTAACCGCTTAGCAAAACTTGCCTGCTGCACAAGATTCTTTTTACTGGATAAAATAATATGGAGAAATCTACAGGAAAAATGCTGCTCAAATTACTCAATCTAGATATTCCTTCCTTTAGACATGAACTGAATGGATCACAAAATAATGAAAGAACAAGAGTCAGTTCTTAAATTTGGCTTCGGTCAGAACCAAAAGTTAAATTCTAAGGAGTGGCATTTAGCGTGTTCCTTTCACGGCCTGTTTTCCTCAGCGATATGAAATTAGGGTTCGGTTGAGTGCTTCTTAAGAATTTCCATAGTTTAGATAATTTTGATTGATTTTCTACATTCTGTGTTAAGTCAAGTAACCTACCCATAATATTACAGACACAAAACTTTATTCTTAATATTACTAGATAACATCTTTTCCAAAATTTTTTAGCGTGGAATAATTACTACTAATGGAACGGATTACCAAGTATTACCACCAGAACCAAACTGTAGACCAGGTCAATATCTTCTTGCAGCCAGACAATCCGGAGTCCTTTGGGAGAATGGTAAGCTAAATTATTAGGTTTAATAAGACAGTTAATTTGTTTTAGATATCTTTTCTCGAGTTAAAACTGACAATGGCAAAAATGAATCTAGGTTTAGTCAAACCCAGATTCATTTTTTCAGATTTTATTATGAGTTACAAGAAACATGAAATTTGTAAAATGCTCAAGCTGCAGGATTTCAGAGGTCTGTAAATACTCTAGCCAAAGACATTAAGATTAAAATGAATCGCAATTAATGTGGTCTTATGCGTGGCATTTATTGAAATGATAAGCTGCAGTATAAATACTCAGTTATCCGGACAAATTGAAGGTTGATACGCAAACAAGAAAACATGTCGGTTGGAAAACAGTGACGATCCGACATACAAAAATGCAGACAAAAAGAATAAGTATTTGACACACAATATTTGGTGTTTATAAAGGTTTTAGTAAATTTTGACAATAGAGGTAATATTATATATGATAATATAATATGATATGATATTAAAATATTTGTGTATTTTGTCCAAATTACTTGTTTAATCGATGACAAGAAATATTATTTTCGTATTTCCACTTTTGTTTCTTATGTGAAGTTCTGAAACAAGTCCAAAGTATTGAACAACCCAAGGAGAGACTTAGTATAGAGATGGCTCTTGTATATGATGAATATATGTATAAATACATGGAAGAAGTGATGCAAGCTAAAACATTCCTCCAAAAACTACAATACATTATCACGACTTGGAATACCGTAAGCCTTTTCTGAAACTTTGTTAATTTTCTGCTCTAAAATTCGACTTCGGAGCTTTCTAAAAATTTAAAGACGTTTTCCTAGAATAAACTATTAAAAGCCCAATTTTAAAAGCAGAATTTCAGTCCCGTCCTATTACGAATTCTTAAGAAAGTCATTAATTTGAATCAATGACGTAACTTCACGCCAGGTATGGGGAATATTTTGTTTTAGCAGCGGACCTTACCAGATATGGTCGTTTGTAAATCTATACTACATTGGCAGTTAGCGTAGAACAGTGTTTCTTCGAGGATGGAACCCTGTGAGGATTGAAAAGGGGCGAAATATAGCCATGACAAATATAATTAAGATGATTTTTTAAGCTTGTTCCAAACCATGGACACCAAATTCTAATTTAGCTACTCATTAATAAAGAGTGGAGGCCAAAAATTCCACTGATATTTTTGGTAGGACCAGTTTAAGAACCACTGGTATAAAGTATACTATACATTGCACTGCTGATAAAACGAGGATGGCCCGACTCCACCGAAGCTAGATTGGGAGAAAACCTGAGTGAACGTGGGAGAGAAAGAATCGAAAATCAATGGAGTCACACTAAAAGACTGAGTTACAAAGTTTTAGTAAAATGTTAATATATTTCTATAGTCATTAAATTAATGTTTTATACAAAAGTATTACGGGGTTTTCATACCTGTTATACGCTCTGTGTGCTAAACACCTCAGCCAGATCACTCGCTTATTTTAAAATATAGAATTGTCACCGTAAATAATAGTCTGGATGGTCACGGCTAGAAACGCTTTGATTATAGGCCTACTTCTTTAAGATTAACCTACGATAAACAATATTCATCAAAATCTCTAAATATGCTACATAACTACCTAAAGTAGCCTGTTTTGGGATTGTTATACAGCTAAAACCTTTGCTATGATACTGCATAGCCAGGCTTGCTTCAACTACTTTACAGAGCAAAGAGAACTTTCATTTCAGTCGGCGATCTCTCATAACTTAACTTAACGCTCAATGTATATGATGCGTGTGTGTACGTATGTGTGCGATTGCATATGTGGTACATATATATATATATAATATATATATAGGGAGAATTCACCAAAAAAAAACAAAAGACAAAGACAGCTGGTGTAGACAACAATTAGTTTAACGTTCGGGGGGGGGGGGAAGAAGTCTTTAACGTTTCGAGCCTACACTCTTCCAAAGAAAGGAACACAGAAAGAAACAAGGAGAGAAAATAAAGAATGTGTAGTGGTTAGCGATCTATCATGGCGAATGCCGGACAGAGGGGTCACACAGGAGAGCTAGGAAGAAGGGGAGATAATAAAGTAGCGGTGATCTCAAAAGGAAGGTACGCGTGCGTGTGTATAAGAGAGTATGCATGTGCGTGTGGAAGGAGGCTGGTGACCTTGACGTGTGCGTGTGTGTATGTGTAGGTATGTGGATTTGGGGCTGGGAAGTGGTCAGTGCAAGTGTGTGCGTGGTGGTGTGATGTGATGTGGTGTGGTATGGTGGTGTATGGTGTAGTGGTGTAGTGTGATGGTGTTGGGAGGTGGGAGAGGCGAGAGTGGGGAAAGAAAGGGTGGGTGTTGGTTAGGCTGAGGGTGGGGATAGAGGTGGTGTATCTGGGTAGGCTGAGGGTGGGGGTAGATGTGGGGTATGTGGGAGTGGCTGTAAGGGATGTGGTGAAAGGGGATAGATAGGTAGGGTGGGGTGGAGTTACGACGGAGGGGTGAAGATGAAGAGGGTGGGTAGGAGTGAAGAGAAGAGAGAAGGAGAGTAGGAGTGAAGAGGAGTCGAAGCAAGAGAGGTGGGTGGGAGGAAGTAGATGGAGGGGAGGGAGGAGAGTTAAGCCCATGTGGCGCAAAGGAGCGAAGAGAGAAGATTAATCCCTGTTCACAGCGAAACGGGAGTCCGCATGGCCACTATGCAAGGACAATCCGAACACAGACAGGTGTTGCAAAGAGTGATAGGTAGAGCGGAAATGGCGCGAGACCGGGATGCTATTGCCGAGTCGGATGTTTCGGAGTTGTTCCGCGAACCGTTCAGCCAAGCGGAGTCCCGTTTGCCCGATGTATAGAGAAGGGCAAAGAGAGAGAGAGAGCAAGAGATGCAGTAGATAACATTGATAGAAGTGCAGGTGAAGGAGTCAGTGATGTGATAGGGTCGATGATGGGTGCCGGTGAGGAAGGTGGTGTTGGTAATTCTTTATTTATAAATTGATAGTTTTTTTTAAAAATATTTTCCACTCTGTACATGAAGGAAAAATTAGATTTCTGCTGAAATTATTTTATTCCATCTCCAATTGTTTCGGTAAAAATAAGTGATTGTAACTGCTAGACATCCGTTGTTCTTTCTGTTTTCAAATCAACTTCAATGTTTAATATTCCAGGTTCAATATGAATTTCTGAAAGAAAACGAATTAAATTATTCTGTGAAGTTCTTATTAGTTAACATATTCTTTTGGAAGACAAATCAGGTAATAAAACTTTCCATATCAGCTCTTACGTCTTATTCTGGCTTTGAAATGTGCAACTACAAAGCTTTCTGTACATTTTGAAGTAACGTCTGAAAGTAATTATAGCTATGAAGAACCGACTCTAGAGAGAAATAATTTGTATTTTATTCAATGGCTTAATTAATTTAATCAATTTCGCGACCATTGTAATGAGAACTTCTATTTGGTTTTAATCTAACTATCCGATAAAAAAAGAGAGACATTTACAAATATTTTGTTTCAAGTTAATTGGTTATTGATTTTCGTTTTCTTTTTAAAAATCAGCGAGTCAAAATATCGCCTCGAAATATTCTTTGCTAATTTACTACAAATATGTCTGAAAATTGTTCTAGTTGAAGAATTTTTTTTCAGCGTGGGTTAGTTTTCTTACAATATGTCCACTTGTTTTTAACAGATTGGAAGTGTGTCTACATTAAGACAAAGACTGTCTAAGGCTTGCACGTGGGCAAACCAGAGAAGCCTGTCTGTTGACCATATACATATTGTGAGCGGGTAAATATAATTTTTGCTTTGATCACGTTAATTATTTTTAATTGCTTAATATAAAATACTCATTGTCTCAATATTCTTTTCAAAAAACAACTGTTCTTAATATGGACAAAATCTTCCATCAAAAACTTACTTTTTGACTGTAGATCGGCAAAAATGTTAGAACGCCTGACAACATGTCTGCCGTATCGAGTTACGTTTTAAAAAAATCCGATAAGGTCAGCCTCGGCTGTTAATGGTGCAAGGACGTATTTATCATGTGAAATACTAGCTTCGTGAATAGAATTATGTAAAAAGAGCTAAGTCGAGCACTTAAAGAATTTCTTTTACAAATTCATTTGACACCAGCAAGACTATTTCGAATGGTTTATTCATTTTGCCGTGTCTTTTTCCATAAACAAATATAGACTATTATTATATCAGGTATTTTGTGTGTGTATGCGCGCGTGCGTGTGCATATGTGTGAGGGGGAGAGAGAAAGAGCAGAAGAGAGAGAAAGAGAGAGAGAGAGAGAGAGAGGGGGAGACATGATATAGAGTTTTTCTTTAGTATTTGTTGACAAATGTTTTTACTAACAATCAGCAATAACAGTTGATTGTATTTAATGAATTATTGTTTCCCTTTTCATTTCATAGAGTCCAGGGTAGTTTTGCACTTGGCCTCTCAATGTCAGCTTCAGCTTGTACATCAGCAAAATGCTCGCTGTCAAGATCTTGGGAGTGGCTATCTCGGAATACATTAAGTCATGAGCTCGCACATAAGTAAGTTTTCATCCCTTTTGTGTTTGAACGGCTGAGATAAAGAATATATAATAAATATACAAGTCATTCGATATTGGTATTCTTTAGGAAGATAGTATCACGAAAATGAAAATCCTTTTGTTTTATCTTTATATTCGGCAATTTCCGTATTTTTTTTTTATTTCTTTACTTTTTCAGCTGAACAGTGAAACACACGGTAACACGCACGCACACACACACACACTCACATACACAAACACACACATACACACACACACACACTATATATATATATATATATATATATTATATATATATATAATATATATATATATATATATATATATATATATACTGGGAGAGTTTACGAAAAAAACAAAAGATGAAGACAGGTGGTGTACAAAAAAAAAACAGATGTATTAGTATAACGCTCAGGAATAGAAAAAGTCTTTTACGTTTCGAGCCTACGCTCTTCTACAGAAAGAGACACAGAAAAAACAAGGAGAGAAAAAATGTGTGTAGTGGCTAACGATCTATCATGGCGACTAGTGTCGGACAGAAGGGTCAAACACAGGAAGGAAAGTAGGAGAGATAACAATGTAAAGATGATCCACAACACAAAGGTGCGTGTGTGTATAAGAGAGTATGTATGTGCGTGTGAAAGAGGGCTGGTGGTCTGGACGTGTGCGTGTATGTATGTGTAGGTGTGAAGATGTGAGGATGGGTGTGTGGGTGGTGTGTTGTGATGTGATGTGTAATGTTGTATGGTGTAATGTGATGTGGTGTGATGTTGTTGGGAGGTGGGGGAAGCGAGAGTGGGGAAAGCACGGGTGGGGTGTGGGTTCGGCTGGGAGTTGGGGTAGAGTTGGGCTTTGTGGATAGGCAGAGGGTGGAGGTACAGGTGGGGTATGTGGGGGAGGGGTGTGGGATAGGATGGGGAGGATAGGTAAGGTGGAGTAGGGATGTATAGGGGTGGGTGGGTTTATGGGGGGAAGGTGGGTATATGAGGAGAGAGAGGAGGAGAGAAGGGAGAAAGAGAATAAGAGAGGAGAGAGAAAGTGAGTAAGAGAGAAGAGAGAAAGAGAGAAAGAGAGAAGAGAGGAAGAGAGGAAGAGGGAAGAGGGAAGGAGGGGAGAGAAAGAGAGAAAGATATATATATATACATATATAAACATATATATATGTACACATATGTATGTATATGTGTGTGTGTGTGTGTGTGTGTGTGTGTCTGTGTGCGTGTATAGTGAATCAAATATATTCAATGAGAATAAAGTGTACTGGATTTCAGATAAGTACTCTTGGTATGAGAAATGTCTAAAACCTTAAAGGTATTTAGAGATTCAATTAGGGCGATTATAGATTAGAAAGTAAAAGCAGGAAAGATTACATTAAAAAATCACATAAGATATACGTTCATAATACGTATATAATAATATTGTGCTAATAGGTAAATATAGAAAGTATGATTATTTAAAAGGTTTGAGATATCTTACGATCGTTTCATGAATGTATTACCTTTCGAAATGAAATCCAAAACTGATAATCATTATTAGGTAATACATCCCCTCGTCAGAGAAAGGGATGAATTTCCGTGTAGTCAATCGAATGAAAGAGATGCTAATTAAAATCGCATGAAAAAAAGTGTTGCTTAAAAAGTTATTGTGCAGATGTGTATTGATATAAACTTGGGCTAAAATTTTTGAAAAAATGCTTAAATAATCATACTTTAGATATCCATCCAATAATAGAATATTATTTATATCTTCTATGATTTTTTATGTAATTTTTCCTGCTTTTACTTTATAATATATATAAATATATATATGTGTAACATACATACATATATGTATGTATGTAGTATGTATGTATGTATGTATGTATGTATGTATGTATGTATGTATGTATGTATATTTGTGTATGTAAGTATATGTATGTATGTGTTTCTGTACATTTGTACATTTATGTATGTGTGTATGTGTGTATAGGTCTGTGTGTGAGCTAATAAATTTGAGGAAATTAAATTTTTTTACAGAAATTGTCGAACGAATAGATAAAACAGAGCGACTTTCATTTACACGTTTGTGATACCATCCCCGAAGGACTGCTTCGATTTTTGATTGTAAACTTTATTATTCAAGACTCAAGTCTTAAACATATATTATTTGGTGTGCCAAGTAAAATATAAAGCTCAGTCTCTGTTGATATTTGATATTTTATTCTATCCCCTAATAAACTTGCTTCTTTTTTCTTTTGCTGTACAAATTTACAGATTTTTACAACATTATTTTATTATGTTGAAGACTTCGACATTGTCTTCCATTTTGTTGTAAAGTTTAGGTTGTTGAAAGCGTAACACTTGAATTTATTTCATTATGTTTAAAGATTTCGAATGTTACAAATGTTAAGACGCATAACACTCGAATACATATCGTGACAAACAGAATGATAATGTTGATGGTTTGTTGGGATGGAAACCCCTTTAAATAACCTCACAATAATGACTCTAAGAAAGATTATAACGACTGTGGGACAAAATAAAGAATTTGCGGTCACGAAAAGTTTTCCAAAAGTTCTATATTCTTTAAATAGTATTGATGGTATTTAAAAGCAAACCGTTACAAAAGAACTTCCATGGACGGATATCTGCAGCAGTGTAGCTTCGGTTTGAAAAGACTGAACCTAAATTCTCGAAATTATTACTTTTACAATTGAATAATTTTTACTACGATTTTAAAATTTTACTGACAAAATGATAAAGTTCTACGAAATTTATTTCTAGTTAGTTATATCTTCAGTAATGTTTAGGTTTAATTGTCCTGACAATCATTACTCATCCGATCAAAAATCCCATTTTATTGCACGCAGTGATATTTACTAAATTAATTGTCATCCTGTCATCGAGCAAACAGATTTTTCTTTAACTGCTACGACAGACACAATTAGCCGTTTCCGGTTCTGTTGAGCATACGTGACATTTCGGTTGCTAAATCTTTTGCCATCTGTTATTCGAATCCTTATTTTCACATAACTTTGACTAGGAATTGTTTGAATCTGTAATTTTTGTCGCAATTATGCTTTGCGAGTTTGTTGGCCGAAATTGTATATTATTGATAACGAATACTTAGTCATGTCCTCACTAATGTGGGAGTAAAAGCCTTGAGATCGGCAAACACTGTCTGTTGACAGAATTATAAACGCAGGCGCCATTTTAGTTGAAACTTAATACTTTCATTCATACGATTGCGCTATTATTTATTTATTCACTTATTTTACATTCTAATTATGTGCTTAAGAAAGTTCGTTGCTGTTGGTGATATTGATGATGATGATGATGATGATGATGATGATTGGGATATCTAACCCCCGAGTCAATCTTTATGATCAGAGCCATTATCGACTTGGTCATGTCGTAATTTAATCATTATATAGATTCAACTACATTATCTAATGCTTCTCCTTTTTTTCTTTTTGTAAGATTCTAGAATGTCATTTGAGAGAGATTTTTTGGATATTATTTTTAGCAGGTCGCGAAGCAGGCTTTCTAGTTGTTTATAGTTGTAATGAGGATCGTAGAGTTAAGATGGTTATCCTGATCACGATGTTTTCCCTTTCGGTTTTTATTTATTCTATACATCTCACTCACAGAAGAAAAAACAAGATCTGAAATTTTAAATTCTCTCTTCCTAAAAACTAAACTCAATGAAATCTCATGTGAACTTATCCATTGATTAATTAATTTATTAATTAAAATAGACTATTGCTGATGCAGATCATCGCTACTTTCCTCAGCTTTCGATTTTATTCCATACATGGTGCTTCTTTGTTTACAGACTCTTTAGAAATGAAAAACATATTTGTTGTTAGAAGAATGTGTGTTCCAGGTCAGAAATTGTTTTTTGGGAGCAAAGCAGTGAATGCGACGATGATCCAAACCGTGCCTCATATACAGTTCCTGTTAATCCTTCTTCTATTTACGTATAATATTCTTGAGCCTTGCTTTGCTCTCATCATTGTGGAATCAAAATATCTGATGAATCCAACTTCAATAATGACGATGCCTCACTGGATGCTTTATTGTTTTGTTTTCGTAGAAAACACTTTCACTTTTTTTTTACTTGAAAAACTACTTTTGGCTACTTGAAAAATACTTTTACTTTCACGGGACCCTGGAAACAAAGAAACTCCCAACAAAATTTTTCCTTTGTTACGATTAAAGGTTATTATTGTCTTTCTTTTGGTGTGCAGTCTTGGGATCCCGCATGATGCAATGACACATTGTGGTAACATGACTCAAGAAAGTTCTGGATTGATGGGATCACGTAAGACTGGCTGGAGTCAATGTTCCTCGTGGCATTTACGACGCTGGTTGAAAAGGTAACCATTTTGATATTAATTTGTTGCCAGGAGACATTTTCAACTTTGTATGTCTAGGACTTTTTTTTTATTTCCCAACAGTTTACCATTATTTCTGATCACAGATTAAACACACTTTTCATCTTGTTCCAGTAAATACTAATAATCAAATCTCTTCACAATCCATCGATGGTCAACGATGGTTGCCGCCCATATGCAAATTCGTGACTCATTCCACCAAAAGTGGATTGTTCTTCTCTTTGGGTTCCTGTCTTTAGTTGCTGCTGTCCAGTTGAGGCTGTGGATGTTTAATCTTCTCATGCTTGACCAGATTTTGTGTCTCGGCCTGGGTGGGGAGGTCTCTGTACCCCTAACCAACAGTGAGTAGACTGTCTTGGTTACCGAAGTTTGTTTTCCATTCTTTGGATATTTCCAAACCTGCGGAGGTTTTACTGCGCCAATATCTCTTCTATTCTAGTAAAATTGACTTTTTTCAGGGTGATTATACACTTGACGTTGTCATTCTGAGTACTTTCAGTTTCCGTCTACCAAATCCACCCACAAAGCTTTGGTCGGCCCGAGGCTATAGTAGAAGACACTTGCCCAAGGTGCCATGCAGTAGAACTGAACCCGGAACCATGTAGTTGGTAAACAAGTTATTTATCACATAGCCACTCCTGCGCCTATACTGTTCATGATCTGTTTTAGATGACATTCAGAACGTGGATGATGCTTTTGGTGGCACCGCCACAATATTTAGCACGAATACTAACATCCAGAAAACTGAAGTTCTTTATGAACTCAGTTCTGACGCGAGCCAGGTGGTACGACCTAGGCCTATTCTTGCCAACGGGTGGAAGCTAGTAGAAGTGAAACAGTTTACTTGTACAAGCAGTTCAATCACTAAATGGCAAGATGACCAACAGCATCTCAGGATTTGGAAGGCTGAGGGTATGATTGTAGAACAACAGGTATATGATGGTCCAAGTGAAGTACAAAGTATACCAAACAATATTATTGTTAGTCCTACTGTACGGATCGGGAACATGGATACAAAGAGATAAAAAAAAATGCATACATTCATGATGAGACACCTAAAATGTTTATCAAGATAATGCTCAGGATAGGAAAAAAATCCCAGGATATTAAGTTAAGTCAGTATGGGATAGGGAGACGATATGTCTAGCATTTAAGACAATGGCCTTTAGAAGATAGAAAAGAAAGAAACATAAGATATAAGACGCCCATTTAAGGAAATAAAGACGTGGATAGGGGTCATTAAGAAGGGCAGGGGGAGGGTAGAAATATATGGAAGAGAAAAACAAAGGGAAATCGTAAAGGAAAATTGAAATTACAAACCACAGAGAAAACAAGGGTAAAGACATAACAGTGAAGATTAGAAAGAGATGAAATGTAAGGATTAAAAAAAGAATGAGTTTTAAAAGCTTGAAATCTCGAAGAAATAAAAGTTCGAGCAACACGAGCCTCTGGAAAATTGAAGTTTTATTAACAGTCTACATTTGCTCTGGTGTGTAACCCTTTTCAAAAGCCTTCTTTTTTTTCAGCTGCTCGGGATAATTTGTAGCTGTCCCTGCATCAGAATCGCGGTTGGCGTCATTAGTAACGAGAGTGACCAGAGTGACTAATAAATCATAGAATTGACTCGGATAATTATTAAATAGTTTTTATCAAATTATTAAATTAACTTTTGCAATTATTAAGCCACGTAAGAGATATCTTTTAAGAATTATACTCTACAATTTACATTAATATGCTAATATAGTTTGTATTAAGTAAACTTTGAACTCTTCTAAAATGTCCTCATGACAAGTTAGTCAAAACTAGTCTCAACTCAACAAAATATTACACAAACCAGTCTACGCATTGTTAGTTTCCATAATAAAATCTGTTAAAACAAAACACACACACACACACACACACACACACACACACACACACACACCACACACACACACACACAAACACACATTATTTTCTAATGTAAATAAATAAAAGAGATTGCAATTTTGGTGTGTCTTCATTTCAGCGGCAAAGGCAAATGCTTAAAGACAGTGAACGTTTTCATTCCGGAAAACAAAAGCGTTAACTCAACCAAAGATCTTCTCAATACGAACGGCTATGGCCTGCTTCCAGGTAAAATTTATAAATCACTAAATTCAGCCAGATTACGCGTTGGCTTTTCTATACTACAATATAATTCAACGGCAAACTGTAGTTTTGTATTCGGGTTGGTCGAGTCATTTTGCTCTACATCAAAGTCCAATGCATTTCGAACAAAATACAGCAATTTCACCTAAACCAATACGTTTTATCACACTTCGGACTATTTTTATTTCATACTAGCAGTATCGCCCGGCGTTGCTCGGTTTGTAAGGGAAATAACTATATAAGCATTTTTAGAGATGTAAAGTATAATAGCCATCTCGATATGGCTAACCACAAAGGGGGGGATGTTACTGTAGCTTTTTACGTTCTAAAATTTAATAATAATTTTTTAGAGAGTTACTTCCCTTATATATGCCAAAAATGCATTAAAAATGGGAAAAATTGATGGTAAATTATTTTTAAAATCGTAGACTCATCGTAGACGTGCGCTAATACCCAGAAGGGCTCGATATGAATCACGACTATAAGATACCTGGTTTTGGTTAAACTGCACCGCAAAATGTGGGAGTAGTTAGAAATCTAAATCGTAGGAGACAGACAGCACACAACCTCACTTTTATATATAAAGATATCGTTTGTTTTTTTCTTCGTTTTTCATTCACAGCAATGTATGAAAGTTCTGATGTGTTGTGTCAGCAAAGGTTTGGCGAACGTTTCCAATACATCCCTCTCTATCCTGAACATGTAAGCAACACCACGTTAAACATTGATGTCATATAAACTTTGCCTCTTACCACTTTTAAATTTTATATTTTAGTTATTGTATGGATCTCTTTTCTAAAATTACTTTACAGGTTTGTGGGATTCAGTCTTGTGCTATTTTACTGCCTGGCCCTGATTATGGCGTCCTGAAGGTTAACAACCACGGCTTGGATGGGCTTTACTGTGGTCAAGGAAAAGTAAGCTGACTTTTGCCTAATACTTTGATATTAACTAATATTCAGTGACATATATCACAACAATATCTTAGAAATAAAATATAGTCAGACCAGTAGGCTCTAAAAGTTCATTTCTTGTATTTGCATACTTAGCGAAATATTTGCTTTGTCCTTTAACTCCAAAGCATTTCCTGTAAGAGAACCAGGTGAATGAGCTGCGCATCTGTGTTTGCCAGTCAGACACTTATCAACGATGGTTTCTATCGGTCTCACGTTTTTGAGCATTTCTGTATTAATTTTCTCCAACGCAATTTTCTGAAGATGATTTTGGTCAGACTATTTGAACTTCCTTCTTGCATTGCTTGAACCAATTATCAAATTGTTATTTTGTTTTATTATTATTATTATTATTATTATTATTATTATATTATTATTATTATTATTATTATTATTATTATTATTATTATTATTATTCAGTAGTTTTATTTTTATAGCGTGCTTTCACTTCACTACCGAGCGCAGCTCTGTGTGCCTTGGGTATGTGCTGTGATTTGTTGTGATGCTCTGATGGTTATTGTATGGAAAGTGTTCTGCGTAGGATGTGTGCAGTGCCTAGTAGTGCAATTTTCTGTATGTTATATGTGTTTGTAAGTCCTGGTGTTTTTGTTATGTATTTGTCTGAATATTTTTTTATCATGCCTAATGCACCTACTATGATAGGAATTGTTTCTGTTTTTAGATTCCACATTCTGGTTACCTCTATTATTATTATTATTATTATTATTATTATTATTATTATTATTATTATTATTATTATTATTATTATTACTATTATTATTATTATTACTATTACTATTACTATTAGTATTACTATTACTATTATTATTATTATTATTATTATTATTATTATTATTATTATTATTATTATTATTATTATTATATTATTATTATTATTATTATAATTATTGTTATTATTGTTATTATTATTATTGTTATTGTTGTTGTTGTTGTTGTTGTTGTTATCATTATTATTATTATTATTATCATTATTATTATCGAGCTTTCGATCGAATCTCACTTTCATTTCTCTCATTTCTTCTGAAGTCCTGTTGTGGGAGACCTATTCTCGTAAAGATACTCCGCTGCTCGAAAAAAAACAAAAATCATCAAATGTCACATCGATTATAAATCTCACTTGTAAGAAAATAATTTCGTCAACCGAACAGTGATAGGAATGACCAAGTATTATGTAAAAAAAGACAACAACAAAACATTGGTAGGGCATCAGATTAGCTGCGGAACAACGATGGGGCCGAAATTGCGAGGATGATCCGGTTCTTGACTGAAGATTAAAGGCTTCGAATGACCCATCCGTGTTTTTTGTATCCTCTATTTGGATGTTTTGCGTTCTTGTCCCAAAGAAACAGCTACAGTGCACTGTAGAATAGGGCCACTCCTCGAAAAGGATGGCACACTTACAGGAAAACCAATGAGGGTAAGTGAAATACTGAATGAGCAATTCAAGAGTGTTTTCACTCCACCCCTGGGGCATCTCCAAATCACCAATCCAACTGACTTTTTTACCACTGCAGATATAAAATCAGAGGCGGCGACGATAGATTACATCGATATAAAGGAAGACGATGTAACCAAGGCTATAGATGAAATGAAAACAGACTCAGCTACTGGCCCCGATGGATTCCCGGCAATCCTCCTAAAAGCATGTAAGAGAGTCCTAGCAAGACCACTGCAGTTCCTCTTTCAGAGCTTCCTTGCAGCTGGCAAACTTCCAGGAACTGAAGGAAGGTAAAATATGCCCCATTCATAAAGGAGGTAGCAGAGCGGAAGCCAAGAACTATAGACCTATCTCTCTGACCTCACACATCAGCAAGGTCATGGAACGAATAGTCAGAAGGAAGCTGATCACCTTCCTTGAAGAGAATGACTTGCTGCCCGACACCCAACATGGTTTCCGACCAGGGAGAAGCTGTTTAACTCAGCTCCTACAACACTATGACTGGGCTGAAACGGCTGCTCAACCACTCAAATGTGGAAGTGATATATCTCGACTTTACAAAGGCCTTTGATAAAGTCGATCACGGAATGATATGTCACAAACTGCGTGATCTCAACATAGTTGGAAAACTGGGAGAATGGCTTCATGACTTTCTGAAGGATAGAAGTCAGGTGGTAGTAGCCAATGGGGCCACCTCCATTAACACACAAATAGTGAGCGGTGTTCCGCAGGCACTGTTCTGGGACCACTACTGTTCATAATGGCCTTCTCAGACATGCCCTCAGCCACGCAGAGAGTCACGATCACAAGTTATGCAGATGATACAAAAGTTTCACAGGCAATACAGAACCCTGAGGACACTAAACACCTGCAATGTGAGCTGGACGAAATATACAAGTGGGCTGAAAAGAATAGCATGCAGTTCAATGCTGGAAAGTTTCAAGCTTTATACTATCAGCATGCAAAACTGAATGCAATACCCAATGAATACACTGGACCCGGAGGGATTGCAATCCCAGAGGCACAATCAGTGCGTGACCTGGGTATTCACATGAGTGATGACGCGACCTTTCATGTACATGTTGCTAAACTGACAATGAAATGTAGACGGCTGGCTGGCTGGATTCTTAGAACCTTTAGAACAAGAGAACAAGAACCATGATGGTCCTCTGGAAGACACTTGTCCTAAGCCACTTTGACTATTGCTCTCAGCTATGGTCACCATCCAGTGTCAAGTTGATCACAGAACTTGAGGCGATCCAACAAGCTACACAAAGAAGATAGCCTCTATGCAGAATGTAAGCTACTGGAAAGACTCAAGAGATAAAATTATATTCCCTGGAGCGTAGGCGGGAAAGATATGCCATAATATACATCTGGAAGATCCTGGAGGGAAGTGTCCTGAACTTTGGCATCGAGAGTTACGCATCCCGTCCGATTCGCTCCAAAATTTACAGGGACATGTAGAATGAGGTGACGATGCGCGTGGGCTACCTTAGAAATCCCTATCTTAAAAGGTGTGGTTGCTAGGGGCCATCTTCCTCACTCACCCTACTTCCTCCAGTACTCTCTCACCCCTCTTCATTTGACAATGCCTCTACGGTTAGTTAATGTAAAGTCTCTCTCAAATCACTCTCTCGCTGTTTCCTCTCTTCCAAGAACATTTTCACTCACTCTTATCTCTTAGCTTCCCATACATTTTACTCATGTATCTATCAGTTTCATAGACAGAAACAAATATTACATCGCCATCGCCATCGCATTCTATTGTCTACCTGTCAACACACACACAACACACACACACACACACACACACACACACACACACACATATATACATATATCTAATATTATATTTTTATTTTTATGTTTTTGTTTTTGGTTTTTTACTGTTTCATTTCCCTATTAGTGGTTTTATCTCTAATTTAATTTCTACAGCGTGCACACACACACACACACCACACACACACCTATATGTGGCCCCAGTACACCCGAATGAAATCGGGTTCTCTTCATCAAAATGTGAAAAGGGGTCTACAATTATCATCGCCACAACTTATGTATGTCTTCCTCACTCACTCACTCTTTTCCCTAATGATAATTATCATCGCCACCACCAACACCACCAACACCACCAACACACAATCATGATAATCTTTCTCTTAAAACAAATCATGTTTACATTGCAAAATATTTCATTTTCCCGTCCTCTCTTTCATATATCACCTTTTCTTTCTCGAGCTCTCTCTTTTTTCGCCGTCTCTATTTATTCTACAACGAGTCTATCAATGACAGCCGCAAAAGTTTCAATATTCCTACTTCACCTCTTTCAGAAACGCAACAGATATTTTTTTTTGCCGGGGTTAAAGCCCACTACATCCCGTCGGATTCACTCCAAAATTTACACCTTCTCTTTCTACCTCTAACTCCCATTCAATTTCTCTTTATCTCCATTCTTAAAGATAATTATCATCGCCACCACCACCACCAACACACAATCTGGACAATCTTTCTCTTATAACAAATCATGTTTACATTGCAACGACGTCTGCCACCTCCGCCGTCTCTATTTATTCTGCAAATGACCAGAACTCGGGAAACTTGGTTTAGTGTTCTATGGTCTATGACCAGAACTCGGGAAACTTGGTTGAGTGTTCTATGGTCTATGACCAGAACTCGGGAAACTTGCTTGACTGTTCTATGGTCTATGACCAGAAATCGGGAAACTTGGTTGAGTGTTCTATGGTCTATGACCAGAACTTGGGAAACTTGGTTGAGTCCTCATCTTATAAAATGTGGCCCCAGTAGACCCAAATGAAATCGGGTTATATTAACCAAAAGGTGAAAAGGGGTATAAATGGGGCTGGAAGGGGATTAAAATTTAAAGGAGCGGGTGTTTAGCAATTCTCTGTTACATCAAGCTAAAAAATTTGCGCCAGCCTTTTAATCGTCAATGTGTTGCCGTCCATGATAAAGAAGTTTTGAATGCTTGCCATCGTGAGTCTACTGTCGTGAGAAAGAATCAAGTCAAAACTTGGTTTTTAGGGATTTTCTTTTACATGTTCAAAATTTTACGCCAGCCGTTGAACTGTCAATACGTTGCTGTCCGTCGTTAAGAAATGCCAGCCATGGTGACGCTACTATCCTCAAATTCTATCCCTTCAAACTTTGGTTTCCAATATTTTATTATTTTTTTCAGCTCGCAAGTTCGTCTGTCCCTTTTAATGTTAGTGTTTTGCTGTCTGTCTTGAAGCAGACCTTTCCTTTGTAACTGCCTGATATTTATGATTGATCTTTCTAAATATTTTATTTCTCAACTTACTCAAGATCTTTTGTTGTTTATAAATGGGAGAGAGATACATAAAGATAGAGAGTAAGAGAAAGCGAGGGAGAGTCCGAGAGAAAGGAAGAGTAAGAGAGTGGGAAAGTGAAAGAGAAAGGAGAAAGAAACAAAGAGGGAGAATCATCATCATCATCGTTTAACGTCCGTTTTCCGTGCTAGCACGGGTTGGACAGTTTGACAGGGGTCTGGGAAGCCAGGAGGCTGCACCAGGCTCCAGTCTGATCTGGCAGTGTTTCGACAGGTGGATGCCCTTCCTAACGCCAACCACTCTGTGAGCGTAGTGGGTGCTTTTTTCGTGCCGCCTGCACAGGTGCCAGGGGGGCTGGCAGCGTCCACGATCGGTTGGTGCTTTTTACGTGCCACCAGCACAGAAGCCAGTCAAGGCGGCGCTGCAATCCGCCACGTTCGGATGGTGCTTTTTACGTGCTGAAAGGAAGCAACAGAAAGTAACAACCACACTCTTACCCGCGCGTAGAGCGGGTCACCTTCAGCTAGTATATATATATCTCTATATATAAAACTGAAATGCGTTTTTACCGCTTGGTTCGCTTTCAATGCCACTACATCCCGTCCGATTCGCTCCAAAATTTACAGGGACATGTAGAATGAGGTGACGATGCGCGTGGGCTACCTTAGAAATCCCTATTTTAAAAGGTGTGGTTGCTAGGGGCCATCTTCCTACCTCACCCTATTTCCTCCTTTCCCTCTCTTACTCCTCTTCATAACTTTCAGAAGTCCACTACGGTTATTTAAAGTATCTGTCACTATCGCTATTTCCTTTCTTTTTCACTGACTCTGTTTCCTACCTTCCTATCACTTCGGCGGCGTTCTTTTAAGTATGTGTCTGTCACCAACAAACAACACACGAGCATGAGAACAAATATTATGAATCAGATATTCTTGCGTTCATTTATATGTGTGTGTGTGTGTGTTATATATATATATATGTATATATGTATGTGTGTGTGTGTGTGTGTGTTCTATATATATAAATATGTATATATAATGTATGTGTGTGTGTGTGTGTGTTCTATATATAAATATGTATATATAATGTATGTGTGTGTGTGTGTGTGTGTGTTCTATATATAAATATGTATATATAATGTATATATACAAAGTGTATATATCTGTATTTATGTATATTAAACTTTTTCATACTTTTTCATAGTTATATATATTTTTAAACAAATTATAAATATAATTTCATAATTTTTATTTTCAATTTAAATAATTTAAAGTTTTCAATTTTATATTTTACTAGCAGTATCGCCCGGCGTTGCTCGGGTTTGTAAGGGAAATAACTATATAAGCATTTTTAGTGAGTTGTAGCAAAAAAAATAGCAAAAAATGCATTAAAGATGGAATAAAAAATGATAGTAATTTTTTTTTTAATCGTTGACTCATCGTAGACATTTTTAGAGAGTTACTTCCCTTATATAATAGCGAAAAATGCATTAAAATGGAATAAAAAAATTAGGGTAATTTTTTTTTTAATCGTTGACTCATCGTAGACATTTTTAGAGAGTTACTTCCCTTATATAATAGCGAAAAATGCATTAAAATGGAATAAAAAATTATGGTAAATTTTTTTTTTAAATCGTAGACTCATCGTAGACGCGCGCTAATACCCAGAAGGGCTCGATATGAATCACGACTATAAGATACCCGGTTTTGGTTACACTGCACCGCAAAATGTGGGAGTAGTTAGGAATCTAAATCGTAGGAGACAGACACACAACCTTACTTTTATATATAAAGATTTGTGCAACAACTAAAACATTCGGTTGTGCAAATTGTTTGCACAGCAAAACCTGCCCTGTGTGGCGGTTTTTGCCGTTTTTGTGGATCTGATTCAGCTTTTTTAGCGATCTCTGTTTTGGCGACTTCAAGCCATGAAGTCGTTGTTCTAAAAGAACGCTGGTCTCCTTCACAACGCATTACGACGTTGATTTCCTTACACAGGTGCAACACAGGTGCAGGCGTGAGCGTGGACGCCAACTCCGCCGCCATCGACACACGAAAAAATATGCATTAAAATGGAATAAAAAATGATGTTAAATTATTTTTTAAATCGTAGACTCATCGTAGACGCGCGCTAATACCCAGACGGGCTCGATATGAATCACGACTATAAGATACCCGAATTTGGTTAAACTGCACCGCAAAATTTGGGAGTAGTTAGGAATCTAAATCGAAGGGGACAGACACTCACACAACTACAGTTTTATATATATAGATATATTTTCTATGTTATATTTTCTTTTTTTATGTTTTTGGTTTTGGTTTTTCATTGTTTGATTTGCCTATTAGTGGTTTTATCTCTAATTTAATTTATACAGATATATATCTCATTTGTATACATTTGTATATATAATGCGTGCACACACACACATATATATATATACACATATATATATGTGTGCATTACGTAGTCGTTCGATTCAGCTGAAAATATGCACACCTATGTTAAAGGTGCTGACAAGTTTGCATCACAACTATTTTGTTCCTCAAATGAAAGGCGTCACCTCTAGGACAAAATTCCTCATCTTATAAAATGTGGCCCCAGTACACCCGAATGAAATCGGGTCATATTAACCAAAATGTGAAAAGGGGTCTAAATGGGGCTGGAAGGGCATTAAAATTTCAAAGACCGGGTGTTTAGGAATTCTCAGTTGCATCAAGCTAAAAAATTTGCGCCAGCCTTTTAATCGTCAATGTGTTGCCGTCCATGATAAAGAAGTTTTGAATGCTTGCCATGGTGAGTCTACTGTCGTGAGAAAGAATCACTTCAAAACTTGGTGTTTACGAATTTTCTTTTACATCAAGTTCAAAATTTTACGCCAGCCGTTAAACTGTCAATACGTTGCAATCCGTCGTTAACAAATGCCAGCCATGGTGACTCTACTATCCTCAGATTCTATCCCTTCAAACTTTGGTTTCCAATATTTTATTATTTTTATTCAGCTCGCAAGTTCGTCTGTCCCTTTTGAATGTTAGCGTTTTGCTGTCTGCCTTGAAGCAGACCTTTCCATTGCCACTGCCTCATATTTCTGATTGATCTTTCTAAATATTTTATTTCTCAACTTACTCAAGATCTTCTGTTGTTTATAAATGGGAGAGAGATAGATAAAGATGGAGAGTAAGAGAAAGCGAGGGAGAGTCAGAGAGAAAAGAAAAGTAAGAGAGTGGGAAAGTGAGAGAGAAAGGAGAGAGAAACAAATACGGAGAATCATCATCATCATCGTTTAACGTCCGTTTTCCGTGCTAGCACGGGTTGGGCAGTGTGACCGGGGTCTCGGAAGCCAGGAGGCTGCACCAGGCTCCAGTCTGATCTGGCAGTGTTTCTACAGGTGGATGACCTTCCTAACGCCAACCACACTGTGAGTGTAGTGAGTGCTTTTTTCGTGCCGCCGGCACTGGTGCCAGGGGGGCTCGCAGTGACAACGATCGGTTGGTGCTTTTTACGTGCCACCAGCACAGAAGCAAGTCAAGGCGGTGCTGCAATCGGCCACGTTCGGATGGTGCTTTTTACGTGCTGAAAGGAAGCAACAGAAAGTAACACCCACACTCTTACCCGCGCGTAGAGCGGGTCACCTTCAGCTAGTATATATATATATATATATATATATACATATGATTATATCTGTAAAGTTTTCTTCCTTAATAAATGATATCTCTGTACATTTCACCATCTACAAGAGTAAAGGACAATTAGTACACTTGTTTGAAATAGAAGCAAACTATAATTAATTAATAGAAACATTGACGTATGATAAACTATTGCGAGAGGAAGTATTTAAGCTGACAGTAAGACTCTTCATTGTAAAGTCATTTCCTCTTCCCACAACAAAATAACATAACTCGTATTCTTTAATTCTAATAAATTTTGCTTTTATTATATTATCTCGAAGAACTACCAACTATTTGAACGTCTGGTGATTGGGGTCGATATAATCGACTTAATCCGTTTGTCTGTCATTTCGCCCGGCATTTCGCCCGGCGTGCTAACGTTTCTGCCAGCTCACCGCCTTTGATAAATTAAGTACCATTTGCGTACTGGGGTCGATCTAATCGACTGGCCCCTCCCCCAAAATTTCGGGCTTTGTGCCTAGAGTAGAAAAGTATAGCCTTTTGAGTACCATTCGCGCCAAAATCCTTTCCAGTGACAATGAGGACATGTCAAGTATTGGGATGTTGTAATCGATCCCAACTTTTAAGGCTTTGTGATTTAAAAAATAGCTACCCCAAAGCAGTGCTCCAGCATGGCTGCAGTCCAGTGCCATAGATTGATGGAATCAATTAGATGTCAGAGAATGTAGTGGTATTTAGTTGCATCCCTTACGTTCTGAGTTCGAATGTCACCAAGGTCTTATTTGCATTTCAAGCTTTCTTCATCGATAAAATAAGTATCAGTCGATTAAATCCCTTCCTCAAGTTTGTGGTTCTGTATCCTTATGAAAAACTCAATGTTTATCATTCTATTATTTTGGTAATTTTAGTATAAGAACTTCTCATACTTTATCAAAATTTATCAGCAGCAAAGTTTCCTTCTAAAATATCGTTTTTGACTAATTTCTTTATTGGTTATTTTGTAGGTCTGCCGTTTTGACATGAGATGTGAAAATCTTACTGAAACTAATCTCTGGGTTCCTATATTAGTTGTGAGTGGAGGGTGGAGTGAGTGGAGTCCTTACGCTGACTGTAGTCGATCGTGTGGGGCTGGAGTCAGAATATCAACACGGAGATGTGATAATCCAAGGTATGTCTACAAAGAGGTTCCAAAGAGCTTTCGATCGAATCTCACTTTCATTTCTCTCATTTCTTCTGAAGTCCTGTTGTGGGAGACCTATTCTCGTAAAGATACTCCACTGTCGTAAAGAAAACAAAAATATAAAAGGAAAACAGAAATATATATTTAGTAAAAAGATCATCGTATGAATTTTTTTAATGCAAATTAAATTATGCAAAAAGGTGGACAAATAGCCTTTAAATGTATTGATTAAAACGAGGTCTTCATAAGTTAGAAGTGAGAATGAACTTTTAAGGCAATACTCATTTATATTGAATATGAACTCTTTTCTAAAAGACTGAACTATTTTCTATACAGATACAACAGTCCATTATTTGTATCTAATAATTTATTTTACGTAAGGAAATTCGTATGTAAATGTTTATACATTTAAGTCAACAATGTGACATATATCTACGTTATTAAACGATCTCACACCGACATCAAATGAGACTGTTAGGTTTGATTTTTATTCATCCTGACAGAAGCTTCATTTCATCGTTATTGCAGGAATAAATAATTTCTCTGTTTATACATTTGATGCTATTGTATCTTCTGCTGAAGTCTCCGGCGCTAAACAGTAGAAACTGAGAGATACGAGAAGGGGGGGAAAATTAGTTCTTCCATTGTTTGAGTTTTGTTACTGTTTTAATCATATTTGGAGAATTTATTGATGGTTATTTCTCATATCTGTTTTCATTGGCTTTATTTTAGATTAGAGGTTAAAAAAAATGTGGAGTTAATTAAACATGGCAACGAATTGTCCTCATAACAATCTCTTAATGTTTACACCGATCTCACACCGACATCAAATGAGACTGTTAGGTTTGATTTTTATTCATCCTGACAGAAGCTTCATTTCATCGTTATTGCAGGAATAAATAATTTCTCTGTTTATACATTTGATGCTATTGTATCTTCTGCTGAAGTCTCCGGCGCTAAACAGTAGAAACTGAGAGATACGAGAAGGGGGGGAAAATTAGTTCTTCCATTGTTTGAGTTTTGTTACTGTTTTAATCATATTTGGAGAATTTATTGATGGTTATTTCTCATATCTGTTTTCATTGGCTTTATTTTAGATTAGAGGTTAAAAAAAATGTGGAGTTAATTAAACATGGCAACGAATTGTCCTCATAACAATCTCTTAATGTTTACACCGTTTGAATTTTAGTTATCTTTCCTGTAATTGTTATTGGTGTTCTTATTAAGAAATTGTGTGTACGTGCCACTTTCTACATTGTATAAGAGTTTAGTTTTATCGGAAGAAATGAAAATATTTAATATTTCTTGAATTTCTTAATGTCAGATCTAAGTTTCTTTTTGAAAGACGTCAGCGTACATAAAGAAGTACATATATTCTACCAAGTCTACTAGTTCGGTCTCGAATTGTACTGAATCTTTTCTTCAGGTCTTTCCAGTGTTCTGAAGCAACTTCAGTACTCAAAGGATTGTTTTAAAAAAGAAACTTGCGCTTAACTACAGCCTTTGCTTTTTCTCATAACTTTTAATGTGATATTTATTCAATGGCCTGGTGAATTGTTCTTCATGGAATAGTTAATATTTTATAACTCCATAAATGGCGCTGAGGTTCTTACTCTACTGAGTTCTGCTTATCGCCAAATATAGAATGTAGGACTGACTGTGACTTTGCAAAGTTACCAAGACCTACCAATAACTCTACAGCAATGCACCGTTGCACGACAAGATCGTAAAGAGTATTTGAGACACATGCAGAGTGAAATGTATTCAGTGTTATAGTCCTTATGTTGCTTGGAACATCATTATACAGAGGTTCGTCCTGCAGTTATACATTTCTGTAATCAACACAAGATACAATATTAGTTTGAGAGATAGATGTGTGCATGTGTGCGTGCGCGCATTAACTCTTACATGGAAAAAATTGATAGTGACTTTGAAGTTTTGGGTTATTTGCCTTCATCAGACTGACCTGCTTGAGTTCTTTTTAGTTTTAAATAATCTTTGGTAAATTGTTATTTAGATGTAAATGAGAATTAGGTGTGGTGTAGGTTAATCGGGGAATTAGTTGTGTAGGAAACAGAGACAGAGGAGGATAGGTGAGTAACTTTGATTAGGAAAGACCCTACCACTGATGCTACAGCTCGAATACTTCAGACAAATATAACATTATATTACACACACACACACACACACACACACACACACACACACATCTTTGTAAAAATGGATGCAAATATGTAATAAAAATAGGTTTTTTGGTAGTAAGAGGGAAAATAAAATGAAGTTATAACTTGGATAAAGTTAAAAAAATAAGATGTTTAAGGGTGTATTCACGATTTGTAGCGAATACGCCCCTAAGTTATACACATTATACGAAAGATCAAGGAGAATCTGAATTTATACAACGTAATTAAAAATTTTACTAATTGAACAAATTATTTCAATAAATAACTACAATATATATTTAAAAGTTCCCTACGTAAATATTTATATGAGATTTAATTTATAGGACAGACTGATGTGAATTTTACAGATCTTGAGTTGTCTGCATTTTCTAACATTTTTAATGTAGACCAGTCAATACAGAATGGTGCAAAGGCCAGTCAATCCGCGCCCAACTCTGCAATGTGCAGGTAATTATTATGTCATATTTCTATAATTTTGTACATTGAAAATTAATTAAAAATTTTTGTTCATTTTTTTATGAAGATAAAAAGTGTAACAAGTCAAATAATATATTCTGTGCTTATAGTATACAACATGACTTAATTAAAGCACCATAGGTTGTGTACAAATGTTAAGTTTTAAAACAGTCTGTTTATTTCCGTAATAAAATATATACGATTTGTTGACGATGACTAATATAGAATCGAAACATGTCCCAAGTTGACCATCGTACTTTTCGAAATGACTGGAATAATATTCATTTAATCTTTAAATAAATATGTAGGTAATGTCGACTTTTCCTCGCCGAATAACTATTTTTAATTATCAGGTCGTTAAGAATGAAATGTCCGATTTTTAACTGAAAGTTTATCTCAACAAGAAGCAATGCAGTTAATCAAAGTATACACCTAAATTATCATCACAATTTTGCCATTTTATAGGTAGCTTATTTATTCCGGCAGCGAAAAATTCTGGAGAGCAAGAGGTTATGAAATCATGAAAGCTGTTTTTGTATCTTCTTCAGATTTGAAGTTTTTCCTTGCAGAAAGTTGTTTAATGCCTGGAAAACGTGATAGTCAGTTGGTGCAAGGTCTGGTGAATATAGTGGATGACAGAGTACTTCCAAGTTCAGTTCCTGCAACTTTAGTGGCGTTTTTTGTGAAACATGTAGTCAAGCATTGTCTTGAAAGAGAATTGGCCCGTCTCTATTGACCAATCTGGGTTGTTTAATTGCAAGTTCACTCATTTCATCCAATTGGTTGATGTATACATCGGCTGTAATTGATTTGCCAGGTCTCTGACACCAGCGCTGGATCACCAAACTGACACCATTAGCTTTTTTTGGTGAATATTCTTGTTTGAATTGTATTTTGGCACTCTCTATCAAACCATCATGCAAAACGCTTGCTATTGTTGAAAAAAATTGTTTATGCTCACTGGATTTCATCCGTAAACGCTATGTCTTTCTCTCTCTTCCACCACGCTACCTCTCTCTTTCTTTGTCTCCCTCTCTATTTCTTTCTTTCTCTCTCTGTATACTTGCGTGTATATGTATGTTTATTTTTGTATGTATATGAGTATATGTATATGCATGTGTATGTGTGTGTGATGGTTGTTTAAAAGGACATGAAAGTACTCATATAAAGATATAATTGTGAAAATCCGACAATGCTGAAGTTTAATTAACTAATATATATATTTGTATATAACTAGCTGTGAAGTGGATGTGTGTATGTGTGTGTATGTGTGTGTGTATGTGTGCGTATGTGTGTCTATGTGTGTGTGAGTGCAAATATTATGCTTCTGATCGTTATTGGAAAATGCTTCCCCTCAGCTGTATTTTTAATATTCAAATTACACATAAAGATGGGACCTTCTACTCGTTAGAATCAAGACAGTCTTTATCGTATTAAATCTCCAGTTACTGTTTCAATAGACAAAGATGCTTAATGGTTGTTGATCATCGTTTCAACTTGATCACATGAAAGGTCATTATGTTGTTTCTCACATTATAATTCACACACTGTCTACCTTTCTTGTCAAACTCCGCAGCCTTATTCACAACAGATGCAGTAGTGTCTTTTAAGCCAGATTATACTCTATGTCTATTTCTTTCTAGGTTCTTCCAGCTGCTCAACATATTCATTTGTAAACCATTCTTAATTCAATTACCTACTCACACCCAAACTAACTCGGTAAATCTAATAAAAACTGTTTTTCATTGCAGCCCTGTTTCAATGACAGTAGCAATTACTTCGAACTGGTGAAACAACGAGCTTCTGAAGTATGCACCATGTTACTACAGTATGGTTACCTTGATTCCAAGAACTTTAGTTCCAATGGCAGAACGTTAGCCAGTCCAAACGGAAGTACTTAATTCTTTAGCAGTAACATATTTCTTGCACTCTTCGTAACCATGTGACCGTAGTCATTACATTCAACTGTTTATGTGTCACGCTGAGATTTATTTCTTCTGCGTTTCTGTCAGAAGACAATGCTTTGTTGAAATATGTGTGTGTGTGTGTATACAACAACAACAACAACAACAACAACAAAAACAAAAACAATAATAATAATATACTCCGATTTAAAGTGACATTTATCTAAACAATTGACTGAAAAATGATGAGCTAACTCCGACAAAAACCGAACCCACATATCAACGCTAACACGGCTGCTTGCGCATCCGATTGAGCCAGAACACTCACCCACAAATTTCAGTCAAATTTTATATATAGATACTTAAACTGTCTAGTACTACATATAAAATTTTTGTAAATAAACCTGAAGGCTTGATAAGTCACGGAGAAAAAGCAACTGCTAAAGTCTTTTATACAATAATAACTATATAATAATATATCATAATAAATAGATAAATAAATAAATAAATATATATATATATATATAGATAAGAAAGTTGGTTTGTGAAAGCACGTGGGTGAATATATAAAAAATAGTAAAGAGTGAAAAAACGACAGAAGGCTTAAATGTTAGAAAATATATATATTTGCGTCAATATGTCTGAAGAATATTAGAAAAATTTTTTCTCTTATAATGACAAAAATTTTGTCATAAGAGAAAAAAAATTTTTTTTTAAAAATTTTCTAATATTCTTCAGACATATTGACGCAAATATATATATTTTCTAACATTTAAGCCTTCTGTCGTTTTTTCACTCTTTACTATTTATATATATATATATATATATATATATCATAATAAATATATATACACCGAATTAAAGCGATATTTACGTAAACAATACAGTTTAAGTATGTATCTATATATAAAATTTGACTGAAATTTATGGGTGTGTTCTGGCTCAGTCGGACGCACAAGGTACCGTGTTAGCGTTGATATGTGGGTTCGATTCCAGTCGGAGTTGCTCATCATTTTTCAGTCAATTGTTTAGATAAATGTCGCTTTAAATCGGAGTATGCATAATATTATTATTATTATGGTATATTATTATATACACTGAATCGCGAAAGAAACGCGATTTTTTCAAATGTCATATATATATAAGATGTATACTCATTGATGTGAAAAGCCACAGTGTGTTGAAAGAGACGTGTGAGTCGGACGTTGGATCTTTGGGTGTGGAAGTAGTGATTGATTCGCTGCCTCCAGTCATTGACTACACTGTGTTGAACAAACTTGAGGTCGTATGTTGACTGTTTTCTTTAAAAAAAAATGTGTTTTAAGAGAAAAAGAGACGCAAAATATAAACGTTTATTTTTTTTTCAAGAGTTCAGTGAGGCCACTTTGGATGTGGGACTTGAGTGGCCGTCATTTCACCTTTCATTTTTTTCACATTTCATCGTTTTTCGTTCGTTCCCCCCCACACACACACTTTGTGTTTTTATCTTTCATTGTGTTGTCCCCTCTGTATTTGGAACCTATGTGGTTAGTAAAGAATAAATTGGTAATTTGAACGCATCAGGTATGACCCGATTGTCAGCAGCGCAGAGAAAGCAAACTATCGGCCGATTGCAAGCAGGGCAGCGTGACCTGGTTGTTGGGAAAGCTTACAATGTCCACGTGGTCAAAATGCATCCAAGAAATTGACTTTATCAGATTTATCAAAATTTATTTCTGACATAAGGAAATTAAAACATATTTCACAGTCACACACATCTCACGTTTCTTTTGCGGTTCAGTGTAGTTATTATTGTATAAAAGACTTTAGTAGTCGCTTTTCTCCGTAACTTATCAAACCTCCGGGTTTGTTTATATATGTATGTATGTATGCATGTATGTATGTATGTATGTATGTATGTATGTATGTATGTATGTATGTATGTATGTATGTATGTATAATTATTCAACTCCCACTCGTAATACCCTAAAACATAGCAAAAAGTTATTGCTTAGTTGATATCTTTTAATAAAACCAGCAATAAATATTTTGTTTACTTTACACCAACTAAGCAAACACTTCTGTTCCTTAAACTAAATTTCATTACGAATGATACTTCTGTTTTATGTTTTGTAAATTAAGTTTATCATTTTAGATTGCGTTTCAGTCGTCTGTTAAACCATTTCAATCCAATTTTACAAAGGTTAAAAATCTGTTCTTACCTCATTGCTGTAATACTCTTTACAGACCAGACGCAGACGACGGTTTCACTTGTGCCAATAAGGATTACAGGACATACACAATAACATAACACGTATAGAAGTTTTGAATTTCTAACTTACTTAAATAATACTTTCACTACGTAAGCCTTTTCATGTCTCTGCTTTGGATAAATCTTTTAATTTTCACACATATTGAACATTAAAATATTTTCCAATATTGAAATATTTTCCAGCCTTAAAATACTTTAAGATGTATCCGAACAGATCTGTGAAAGGATTTGATGACTTGGGCAGAATAAATAACGTGTCATTGGAAGAATGTGCCAATGGATGTCTTGTAAATAAAGAATGTTATTCTTTCGAATATAAACCGACGAACCGAAAATGTGATTTATCGTCCATATCTACGAAGGCACACGACTTAAATCCAAATTCTTTATGGGACTTCTATGAAAGAGAATGGAAAGGTAAATAATGTCACTGAGTTAGTTGCTATCGTTTGTAGCAACAACCAGAATCAAAACTCGAGCGAAAATTTATATCCATTTTACATATCTTATTACATCAACAGAAAATACTAATATCATGTTTGTGTTGCATATATATATATATATATATATATATATATATAATATATATATATATATATATATATATATATATATATATATATATATATATACGGCAAATAAGAAAATGGAGAGGATACAATCACCTCATACATCAGCCCATAGACATTCTGGTATGTCTATTTATTCCAATGTATTAGAATGTATTAGAAGAATACATACATGCATACACACATGTACACACACACACACACACACACACACACACACACACACACACACACACAAATATATATATATATATATATATTCACGTACACACATGTTTCTAGAGGCATGTGATAACCGATACAGATTTTGTGGAGTCGACACTGAAGATGTCACATCCTAAGCAGTTGTCGGAAAATGCCATCACGGTTTTTATCTACCGATGGGACATGATGTTGTAACTAGGACACTGTTTAATGAATCCGTCGGAAGCCAAAAACATAAGAACCCACAATATGGTAGAAGCCATAGCCACACATAGTATTGGTGGAATGTGTCAGTGAAAACTTCAATAAAATGTAAACATACTAGACTTGGCATAACGATTACTTTCGGCCTTCATAAAGCTAAAGATCAGCGAAAGAGAAAATACTTCCGCTGAACCATAGAGAAATCTACAGTTACTCTATTCAGATTAAAAGTTCAGGTGTAAACCTGTAATTATTGGGGCACTGGGATATGTAACACATCGCCTATGAACTAATCTTGAGAAATTAGACTTCTCAAAATCAGAAAGGAGAAAGCTGATATTCGAAGACTACAGATCTAAGCCGTCAATGGAACTGTAAAAGTCTGTAAAACTTTTCAGAAGTTTATCATTTAAGTATATATGACCATGTCTAGATAGGCAACTATATGCAAGAAAAGACATATATAAAACAAAACATACAAATCTCCACATATACCAACATACACGCAAAAATACCCTGTTAATGTTGTTGAAATTCCAAATGAAGGAGCCTTGGATCTTGGTTAGAAACCGGCTCTTTCTCTATTGCCCAGAAATCTTGAAATAGTGCTGACTAATGGCATACATACATACGTACGTACGTACATACATACATACATACATACATACATACATACATACATACATACATACATACATACATACATACATACATACATACATACATACATGAGAACAGAAAGTAACCGAGTCATAGAGTGTATAACAGCCGATCACGCACCTCAGGGTTCGTGAGAAGACTTTTAATGAAGGAAGAACCAATCCTTACTGCTAGAGTGAAGCCAACCAATTGATTAAGATATATCTACGGTCGTGAGGACAAGGGGAAAACATCTCGCTTTTAGAATTGTGACAAACCTTTGAGTAAAGGAAATTCTTTAATATAACACTTTTCCAAGCAAAGTCTGCACTTCCTATTACTGTTGAGGTGAGGTCTGCAATGGTCCAATAATTTCCAGTTGATGTTAAATTGTGCAGCGTTTTCTTGAAGTAACAATATGTGTCTCACGAATATTATGACATTATGTTACTCTTGAATTTTAAAAGAAGACTTGCGTTGTTGAGTATGGACAAATACCCTTAGTTACATAGTAAACACCGTTGCCCAGCTGGTCAATTTAAATAAAATCAGAGCAAGAGTTTCTATTCCTCATATGCCGACTAAACACACCTTTCTTTTATTTATGCTAAATTTCTTAGTTTGTAACTTTTTTCATTTGACACTCAGTTTCAGCTTTATTATTGTAGTTGCGTATCTGATGTTACCTCACCCCTATAATGCTCCTCATATACAGTTGTGCCAATAAGGATTATATATCCGTATTAGCAGAATGCGTATATGGTATTAACCTTTTTGTTACTGACACGTCTAAGAATCGCCCTAATTCTATGATGCGAACGTCCTTTTCGAAAGGAGTTTAAATTTAAACGTCCCGTCAAAACGTTCCTGCTAATCTCCAACGCAAGCTTAATAATTATAAAGTTATCTTACTAAATTGATAATTATTTTTAATATTAATATGACAGAAAAATAAATTAAATATTTTATCAATATCAACCTTTTCGAATAGCTGCTTTAATTTTCACACATGTTGAATATTAAAATATTTTCCAATATTGAAATATTTTCCAGCCTTAAAATACTTTAAGATGTATCCGAACAGATCTGTAAGAGGATTTGATGATTTGGGCAGAAAAAACAATGTGTCTTTGGAACAATGTGCCAGTGCATGTCTTGTAACTAAAAAATGTTATTCCTTCGAATATAAACCGACGAACCGAAAATGTGATTTATCCTCCATATCTACGAAGACACACGACTTAAATTCGAATAACTTTTGGGACTTCTATGAAAGACACGACAAAGGTAAATGATATTATATCTATATGTAACCATTTTAGCAGAACTTAATTCGTACTTTGCCCATGCAAGTCCTTTAACCTTGTATTCTCCTGGTAAGGCGAGTGAAGTACATTATCGATTTCCGGCACTTCACTTCCTGTCTATGCCACTTCAAAAAGAAATGAACTCCACCAGCTAATGTGTCTTTGATACACTTCCTGATGGTTGCCACTCCGTAGTAGCACAACGGTGTACGTGGTATTAATATTTTGATATTATTTGTATTATCATCATTGTCATGTTGTAGAACGATTGGTTATTGGAGTCGTATGCAACATAATAAACAATGTAAAATATATCTTTCTGCCAACTCCTTCATCCTTAGTGATGTGAAAAGCCGACTATGTTTTTGAAACCCTTAACGTGTGTTTAATAAACTTCTCTAAAGGAAATTGTTTTCCTTTAGGGTGATGATTTTGTATTATCTTCATAGATAATGGTTGGTCGAATTGGTAAGAACTGGCGGTTGTTGTTGTCACAGTTTTCGAGAAGAGTTATAATCAAAGAAATTATAGCTACGATTATTCTGTCTTTGTAAGTGCCGGTTACATTATCTAATGTGACGCTTCGCATTTACAACAGCAACGGAAATTTGTCTGCTATTTGCGGCAGGTCGAGCGACCGCATAGATGCTCCTTGATGGCCATGAAGTTATGTCACATTGTTCACTCAGCTAACAACCTCTATTCATAATGATGACTGTCTCCTCGTAAGATGACCATGGCCATTACTTACAGATGTATCAGCAGCGCCTATGCAAGCGTTTTAAGTCGAGTGTGGCTTGAACAACAGCACAGCGACTCTCACTAACAACACCGAGAGAAAGCAAAAAGCAAGATACCCGGCTCAGTAGAGCAGTGGGTTTTATACACAAGTTAGCCTTCTTCTAGAGGGCTGCCTTGACAAAGACCAGGGATCCCACCTTCCCATTGGGCTTACTGCACCCTCAGACACCAGCCCAAGTAGTTCTATGTCCTGGCGCAACCTGCTCGGAATACATATATTCATATACATTATGGGATGGCCGTTGACTCTCTTGAATTCCTCCTCCCTTTGACGGGTTTTGTTTTTCATTCCGCAGAGTATCCAATAAATGCACCCTCTTCACCTTAGTTGGGTTACGGGTTTAGTCGCTGATGCTCCGACTATGTACTGGGTTACATATTACTAGTAGCGCTCAAGAGCGACCTGTCCACACACACGTACACACAAACATATACATACATACACACGCCAACACACATCCACATGACATAACAGTTAACTATCAAAAGGATTATGTAAAAACAAACTTTGTATTGTCTAAATCTTGGTCATAATTCTATTGTTTGTTGAAGTTTGCACAAAACCAAAATTGCTTTTCTTAACGCCCAAATGCTCATAAATAGATTATATGTAAATCTATAACTTTTTCCCTTTTTCTTACTGACTTCCTATTTAGACTGTCCTCAGAATGGTATTTGTGAAGTAAGCTGTGTTCCACTTCAAGAAAACGAGATTCTCACGTCAGTTCACCTGGCTTTTCTTCCTGATGGATCACCGTGTCATACTGACGTGGACACTCAGTGGAGATGCATAAGAGGAAGCTGTCGAGTAAGTACAGCCCCACCGCCCTCCAATACTTTACTATTGTTTAGTTCTACCTTAGTCGAATATAGTAGACGTATGATAAAAGACGTTCCAGTCATGACCATCTCATCTTTTTTCATGTAGTATATTGAGGAATGTGTTCTCGATAAAAATAGGAGGTTGTAATTCAGGAAAATTTATCTGTCACATGAAGCGTTCGCTTGTCGTTGGTTAATTTGCAGAAGACGTAGTTTTTGACCTAGATTCTCCCCGCTACCATCCTTAGCACGATGCAGAAATCAATAGAAATATTGCTTCACATTTGTATTTCTTTTCATATATATATATATATACACACACACACACACACACACACACACACACACATATATATATATATATGTGTGTGTGTGTGTGTGTGGTGTGTGTGTGTGTGTGTGTGTGTGTGTAAATATAATGTGTGACAATTATTCGGTAGCCATGATAAAACTCCGAGTTTCGGATGTCGGGGCGGAAACCCACGCCGGCATCTCTTCAGTTATCGGACCATCGGCAAAAATGCTATGAAAATGACCGTTAAAACAAAGGAAAATTATTGCGTGATTTACCGTTATTAAGATAAAAGAGCTATTGGAATGACCGCTAAGGGAAGGGAGTAAAAGTAAGGGAGTAAAAACGTTCATAGCAAACGCGGTGTGCGGGCGCGCATGTGTATGTATGGACATGCGCACTTACGAGATTGCTATGAACGTTTTTACTCCCTTACCTTTACTCCCTCCCCTTAGCGGTCATTCTAATAGCTCTTCTCAAACGGGGTCCACATGGCCTTTGGGAGTCCGTTTAAGAGTTTGTTGTTAAAGTGAAATTCATTGGTTACACTTCAACACAAAATCTTTTAACAATTTTTATATAATTCTTAATAATATTTAATTCTAAAAGAAGAATAATTTTTTTTAAACATGGCTGCGGGGGGTCCACTGAAGTAAAAGAGAAATCAAAGGGGCCCAAAGGCAGAAAATGGTAGCTATGAACCGTAGTTTATGGTTGAAAGAAGCAACTTTTAATACGTTTGTTATTGTTTTTGTTTCTATGAATATTTGCAGTGAAAACATCTGAAATGTTTTCAATGTCACATTTAACACCTTTTTTTCTTGCGTTTAGCGAGAATCATTTTGCCAATATTTCTTTTCCAGAAATTCGAGAACCAAACATTTTCAGGATAAAGAAGATATTTACAAGCTGTACGCCAAGTGATTCCAGCCACCCTCAAAACTCCTATAGCTTTTACTGTTGATAATTTCATATTCAATTTGAAGTAAATGAATAACGCAGTGAAAATATTGTTGACAATCTTTTAATCGAAATAAATTTAATAAAATTTCAATATATATAAATTCGTGCAAATCAAATAACATTTTGTGAGAAATTATTATTATTATTATTATTATTATTATTATTATTATTATTATTATTATTATTATTCAGTAGTTTTATTTTTATAGCGTGCTTTCATTTCACTACCGAGCGCAGCTCTGTGTGCCTTGGGTATGTGCTGTGATTTGTTGTGATGCTCTGATGGTTATTGTATGGAAAGTGTTCTGCGTAGGATGTGTGCAGTGCCTAGTAGTGCAATTTTCTGTATGTTATATGTGTTTGTAAGTCCTGTGTTTGTAAGTCCTGGTGTTTTTGTTATGTATTTGTCTGAATATTTTTTTATCATGCCTAATGCACCTACTATGATAGGAATTGTTTCTGTTTTCAGATTCCACATTCTAGTTACCTCTATTTCCAGGTCTTTGTATTTTGAGAGTTTCTCCATTTCTTTTAGAGACACGTTGTCATCAGCCGGTATTGATACATCAATTAGAAAGCATTTTTGTTATTATTATTATTATTATTATTATTATTATTATATTATTATTATTATTATTATTATTATTATTCGTCTTGTTTTTATTGATGTACACACATTGCTCTTCTGATATCTGACAATGAAATATTTGGGATTTCATAATTACGAGTGATCCCATTTACTCTTATGTAGTTATCTGAATGTAAGAAAGAATATTCGTTTGCGTGGGTGCAAAAATATTCGTCTGTAATGTTGAAAGTTTTATTTTCTAAATATTCTCACTGATATGAAGAAGTATTAGTCGCTGTTCTTTATTCAGTTTTGCTCAAAGCTTCACCACTGGATCTGCCCTAGTGTATAAGCTCTATAAGTTTCCTTTTCCTAAATAATCGAATTTTACAGTTTATAGGATTCATGCAGAACAGCGAGAATCCAAGCAATCACGTATCGATTCATTCTTAATACGTTCTGGTAGGTCTGAACACGAACATTGGATCGTTATTATTTTCCATCATAGGAGAATATCTCTTTCCTTTAGACGTTGTGGGATTATAACACGCTACTCACCGGTGCAAGTGAACTTTGAGCTTTCAGTCAAAGCTATCCCCACCGGATCGATCAATCTAACAAAGGTACAGGCTCTTGTCTATAGAAATTAGTAGTCAAATTAGTTACTGGTGTGAGCTGAGGTCTGCCAAACAGATGAAAAACAGTGAGACTCTAGACAATATTGTATCTATTCATTCTCAATATGGTGGAAACGGTTCGTTGTCTTGTAGCTTTAGTAGCAGTGGTGATGGTGGTGGCAAATTGTCTTCAATTTCTTCCCGCTGTAGTTATCTCCCTTCAACTAAAGCATTATCGTCCATCACTAATTTGCTTAAAAGCAATTCCTTGACCATAAAAGGTCAAGGAATTTACGTTATCTCCCACCTGAGAAGGAAATCACTTTTCATACATAAATGGATAAAAATGGAATTTCACTGATATTATATGAAGTGCCGTCTAATCTTTTACAACGGCTACAATGTTTAGTCCTGGGGTCGATTTCTTCGATTAAAACCCTTTAAAGCAGTGCTCCAGCATGGCCGCAGCCAAATGACTGAGACAAATAAAAGACTAAAAGAATATATATATATAATATATATATATATATATATTATATATATATATATATATATTATATATATATATACCGGAGTAAACACATAAATGTGAAACAAGGTGGAAAAAAGAGTACTCAAATACCAGTGGTAGAGTAATATGCTTTATTTAAAGCAGCAGAAAATTCAACAAAACCTGTTACTCTGAATTCCCCGTTGCCGTTCATCGGACAGTTTTTGCTAGAATCTAGCAAAAACTGTCCGATGAACGGCAACGGGAAACTCAGAGTAACAGGTTTTAGGTTTTGTTGAATTTTCTGCTGCTTTAAATAAAGTATATATATATATATATATAAAGAGAAAAAGAGAGAGAAAGAGAAGAGAAATGTATGTGTGATGTGTGTGTGATGTGTATGTGATGTATGTGTGATGTGTGTGCGTGTGTGTGCGGTGTGTGTGTGTGTGTGTGTGTGTCTGTGCGTGTGTGTGTGTGTATGTGTTTGTGTGGGTGTGTATAATGCGTGTGTTTGTGTGTGCGTCAATTCGTTTTGTTACAGGGAGTTGATATAAAAAAGAAACCTTCAAACGTTCGCATACCCTTTTGTGCCGAAATTCTGAAAAAAAAAGATAAAAAAAGGAAAGAAAGTGATGTGATCTGATCAAAAGGTATTTTCAAGGAATATTCAATCATATTTTGAATAAAACATTAACGAAGTCAAAGTTTTTCAATGTGTTTTGTGTAAAGTATTTAGAAAGTATTTCGTTTTCTATATCGATAATATTTCTATTTCTCTTCATCTTTCTTGCAAATTTATAACCTAGTTCGTGATGTCTTTTCCTCACTGCATAAGTAATTTGGTTAGCCACTGCTCCGAACGAATCGGAGAACGCTAAAGGAATAAAACAGTAAACTCATTTCTCTCTCCCATCGTATGTGAAAACGTACATTGACCGTTCGATTAATTATATGGCTTTAGAAATCTTAATAACAGCAGCCCAAATGTATACTATTTATTGTATTGGGTTGGCAACTATGTTCCCGCCTTTGTTTTAAATTTTGGTATTGATTGCGTTTTGAAATTTGGGAATCTATTTTTTTCGAGAATTCTATTTTTGAATCATTTTGGAATCTATTTTGTTTTTGCTAGTAAATTTTAGTTAATTTTTGTTAATTTTCAAATCATTAAAATGGAATGTCAAGTTAAGAAAAACGAGCATTTTCGACACCTCCTTTTTGCTTTTAATCAAGGTTCTAAGGCCGCAAAAGCTGCTCGCGACATTTGGGCTGTGTGTGGAGAGGATGCCATAGCTGAAAGAACCGCTTTTGATTGGTAGACCAAGTTCAAAAAGGGAAATTTTGACCTCAAAGACGCACATCGTTCTGGCCGTCCAGTTGAGATCGATGAAGAGCGATTAAACCAACTTTTGCACAAAAATTCTCGAGAAATGACAAGGGAACTGGCAGAGAAAATGGAATGCTCCCACACTGCTACAGAGAAGCATCTTCACTCAATGGGAAAGGCTCAGAAGTATGGAACATGGGTTCCGTATGCTTTAAGTGACAACAAAAGTCAACGAGCCACAATCTCCGCTGGTTTGCTTGCTCGTCACCGCTCAACTCATGGACACAAGCAACGATTTCTTTACCGAATTGTTACAGGCAACGAAAAATGGCGCCTGTACATCAATATGAAGCAGCTTAAGGAATGGCTTAGCTCCGGTAAACAAGCGACACTGCACATGAAACAAGATCTTCATCCGCGTAAAACGATGTTGTGCGTATGGTGGGACTGGGAAGGGATTATCCATTACGAATTGCTTGAACGGAACCAAACGGTCAACGCGGAATTCTATGTTCAACAGATGGAACGACTCAACACTGCTATTCAAGAGAAAAGATCTAATCAGCAGCATGGAGTTCTTCTGCTGCACGACAACGCCCGCCCTCATATCGCCAATATGACCAAGGAAACCATTCAAACGCATGGCTGGGAAGTGTTGCCACACCCGCCGTAATCTCCTGATTTGGCACCAACGGATTTCCACCTCTTTCGATCTCTTTCAAATGCTATGCGCGGAGTTTCACTCAATACTTATGCAGAATTGAGAGCTTGGTTGGATCAATTTTTCGAGTGGAAATCGGGAGATTTCTACCAACGAAGTATTGAAAATCTTGTTGAACATTGGGAAGAAGTTGTAAACAACAAGGGTGAATACCTTATTGATTAATTAGTTGTTATTTTTCATTAAACCTTTTAAAAACTTCCCGGAATATATGCATTCTTTACTTCTGTAGTTCATACAAGGTAAGCCTATTTCTGTCATATTTGTTGCATTCGCCGTGTGTATTTTAATTGTGAGTAATTTGTGGTTTTAGAGCGATAGCTCTGTTTATAGCAAGTCGTATTTTAATATCCTACGGAATTTTCAAAACTAAACTTTCTAGTAACAATAGTTTCTGAGATAATAGAATGAATACCCAAGCAAAACGTTTTAACACAGGAACCCAATTATTGGTATTTGAATGTGTTCATAGCAGTGCAAGGTAAACACGCATACAGTATACTTACAACACATTTTCCTCGTAGACAGCGCCATTGGGAATTTATGCTACAAGGAGTTCCGTCGGGCATTAAAGCAATATGCCCGGAAGCCCCTTCGTTAGACTGACTGGTAAGATCACATTCGACTTCGCATAAACCTTCTTTGCCGATCGCTTTATCTGTTTGATTGAAAAGATTTTAAAATAAACAAAAACGAAAATCAAATTCTGTTAACAGTTGCTCTTGTTTCTGAGAGCAGATTTATGTGGGAATGTTTAAGGATTGTGTAAAATGTTCTCTGACTCAATACAAGATTGAAACAACTGACTAGGGGTCTTCAGTGCTAAAAAGAAGTAATTGGTACACAAATAATCAATAGTGCCCAGAAGTTTCAGAAATCTTCATTAGAATGGACTAATGTATAACGAGGAGCCAGGAAAAGAGAATCTATTGGTCCAGCAGTCCCATGATTTGTGTGTAACGAATGCGAACTGTGCCTCTCCAGGGTTACCCTAAAAAATCACCGACGCTAACACGCTGAAAGGCCTCGAATTGAATACACCGAATTTCCAGCAGAAAATATGTGATCCAAATGGTCGGGAATTTTCCAGCTGAGCTAGACTCACAGAGTAAACGAAAGTTCTTGATCAAGGTGCTTTACGGAACAAGCATCTGGTTGCAACACAGGAATATGAATGCTGCTTAAGGAAGCAACAAATCTAAGTCAGTTACCGGCTTTAAAAGCTATTGTAGGCTCTATGCTCATTAGAGGAAAAACATTAAAAGATTGTTTATCGGTGATGGTCATGGCAGATCAACATTTCGACAGCTAGCATGATAGTAGTCTCCTCTCATAATCCGAGAAAGATGATTCTGCAACTCTTTGCCGAACAAATATTTTATTTATTGTGATCGAATGTGTGGGCTGTACATTAGCTCACTCCCTCCATCAAATCAAATTTACCTGAACAGGTCCACGGTGTACCACACGCCAGGTGTCGCAGAATAACATGAGATAAAATGTTTTGCTCAAGAACATAACTCATCCCTCGGTCCAAGAATTTAAACCACGATCTCGCACGCGATCGTGAATGCAATATTTTAAACGCGAGGTCATGTGTCCTCACGTTTGTCAGGATTGGCATGTCAAAGAATTGAACCTACGTTTCCTCTGATGTCATAAAAGGCGATTAAAAGAAGTTCACGTGAGATTTGCACTCGGACCTCGTAAAACCCTTGCCGGCAACGATTACCCAAATAGACCCGTGGTTGTCGTTTGAGTGGTGTTAAGGTGACATCCACCAGGAGTAGGGAATCTCCAACAAATGGTGGTTGCACCGACACGCTGTTACAACGCATACCTCTTTGCTACTATTGTTGCTAAAACAGAGCAACGAAACCAGAGCGTTTTCATTTCCCCTTCATACTTTGACTGAAGTAGGTGTATGTGTGTGTGTGTGTGTGTGTGTGTGCGGGGGTCTTCTTGAAATATAACGATTATCAAATGGGTTTAAGGTAAAAGATTTAACGTTTTTTCTCTCACTTATATTTAATCCTTCCCAAAATGTTTTGCCAGGGTTTTTCTAAATAACTGTTTATTATTATTATTATTATTATTATTATTATTATATTATTATTATTGAGCAAGAGAGCAGTGCATGCCATCAAAGTGACACTGGGGTAAAATATACAAAGCCCAGTATACCCATCATGACTACCCGTCTGATAAGGGTACACCAGGCACATGTATCACAACTATATATGCACAACAGGGTGATCTCATATCAAGATAAACAGCACATGACCTTGCAGGTGGGGCCCTGTTAGAATTTTCTTCTGGTCGAGTAACCCATCCCGCTCAAAAGGTCCCTGAATAAGGATTATCATTATTATTATTATTATTATTGAAAGAAATGAATTTGTTTCGGCAACTTACCGTCCTCATCTATTTCGTAATGGTCCCAGTCTGCCTTTGTGGTCATTAGTTTTTCCTTACTTGTCACTGTGGATAGATCACACTTCAATTGTTGTGGTTTGTATTCAAACGACCTACAAGATCGCTTTTTAAGACACTCTCTGGCACAGTCTTCGACAGTTGCGTTGAACATCCGGCCCAAGTCGTCATATCCGTAGATGGAGTGTTTAGGACTGTATTTGAATAGATCGCTGACTAAAATATCACAAAGATGAATGGAAAGGAGAAATCGTCGAAGGTATTTCAGAGATTTCAATTTAGGAAAGAAACAACATAATCACTGTTAATCTCGGACTTTTACGTCATTTCCTAACAGGATGGTACTGTCACGTTCTTTTCTAAAATGGTAACACTGTCATGTACTAATATTACTCTCCTCCTCTCTTTCCCCTTCTCTCCCCTTTGATGCCCACTTTCTCTCTCTTGAAAGAAAAATGAGTGGCCAAAACCTTAGATTGTTTTTCACTCCTCACAACAAATCAACTTATAAATCTCCTTAATTTAAGTTCATCTCGAAATAACTGTTGACATGTTACGGTCAATCGTTCTTTGTTTCTTGTTTATATATCTATACTGAGACTTTATAATATGCTGCTGTGATGGTATTACGGAGCCATTTGTTCGCATTGACATATTCAGTGTAATACTGGAGACAGCTCTTATATTAATTTACAATATAACATCATAATTGAACAGTAATATAAAAATGACACAGTTTGTAATGTTATCAAACTTAAATGCAGCTAGGTACCTTCTAGATTTCTAAATTTATGTGAATGGCTGTAAATATGGAAATCTGTATCAATAAAAATATAAATACTTTATTTATACAAATGTTTATTGGATTATATACAAATGTTTGTTGGGATATTTACAAAACAGCTACATTCACTGTTGCTTTTATTATTTCATGCTAAATTTAATTTCTTTAGATATTTGCAATTTCACCCGAAATATACAAAATGGTTAAAAGAAGAAATTCCAGTAATATTGGGTTGGCAACTAAGTTCCCGAAGTTTTCTTAAATTTTGGAATTTATTGCGTTTTTAAATTTGGGAATCTATTTTTTTCGAGAATTCTATTTTTGAATCATTTTGGAATCTATTTTGTTGCTTTTTTTCTAGTTAATTTTAGTTATTTTTTGTTTATTTTTAGATCATTAAAATGGAATGTCAAGTTAAGAAAAACGAGCATTTCCGACACCTCCTACTTTTTGCTTTTAATCAAGGTTCTAAGGCCCCAAAAGCTGCTCGCAAAATTGTAATGTGTATGGAGATGGTGCCATAGCTAAAAGGACCAATCGCGATCGGTATGCCAAGTTCAAAAAGGGAAATTTTGACCTCAAAGACGCACCTCGTTCTGGCAGGGAAAATGAAATGCTCCCACACTGCTATAGAGAAGCATATTCACTTGATGGGAAAGGTTCAGAAGTATGGTGCATGGGTTCTGCATACTTTAAGTGACAACAGCAAAAGTCAACGAGCCACAATCACCGCTGGTTTGCTTGCTCGTCACCGCTCAACTCATGGACACAAGCAACGATTTCTTTGCTGAATCATTTCTGGCGACGAAAAATGGTACCTGTACATCAATATGAAGCAGCTTAAGGAATGGCTTAGCTCCGGTAAACAAGCGACACTGCACATGAAACAAGATCTTCATCCGCGTAAAACGATGTTGTGCGTATGGTGGGACTGGGAAGGGATTATCCATTACGAATTGCTTGAACGGAACCGAACGGTCAACGCGGAACTCTGTGTTCAACAGATGAAACGACTCAACACTGCTATTCAAGAGAAAAGACCTAATCAGCAGCATGGAGTTCTGCTGCACGACAACGCCCGCCCTTATATCACCAATATGACCAAGGAAACCATTCAAATGCATGGCTGAGAAGTGTTGCCACACCCACTGTTCTCTCCTGATTTGGCACCAACGGATTTTCACCTCATTCGTTCTCTTTCAAATGCTATGCGCGGAGTTTCACTCAATACTTATGCAGAATTGAGAGCTTGGTTGGATCAATTTTTCGAGTCGAAATCGGGAGATTTCTACCAACGAGGTATTGAAAATCTTGTTGAACGTTGGAAAGAAGTTGTAAACAACAAGGGTGAATACCTTATTGGTTAATTAGTTGTTATTTTTTATTAAACCTTTTAAAAACTTTGAATTTAAAAAAACGTCGGGTACTTAGTTGCCAACCCAATAGTTTAACTCTTTTGCATTTAAACCAGCCATCTCAAGCCCAAATATTCTTTCTACGTTTTATGTTAAAATCAGCTAGATCTGACTTCTTACACCTACCTTACAATGTCAGTCTAAAACTAAATAATCACATCATAGAAATCTTGAAGGATAATACTTGATTAATTCAAATCAATGTGGATTGATATGCATTGCATTTGGTGACGTAATCTCAATACTAAAGGGTCAACACAGAACTCACCTGGTGAGGGCAGTACATACAAATCCCAGTACTCTTGCACATTCAGCATTTTATTTGACGTTGTTTTGGTTGAAAGATCACATTTTCGATGTTCTCTTTTATATTCAAAAGAATGACAATCATTATTTCTTAGACAAAGAGACGCGCACTCCGAGGGACTTACGTTGTAATGGCGATGAAGATCATCAAAACCTTTAATTGAGCGAAGTGGATATTGGACGAAGTAACGAAGTTCTGTTAGATGTAGAAATAGAAGAATTATGTTTTATTTTTTCATCAATAATTTTTTGTTTGCATATAAACAATATTCGAGATAAATTAAAACTCTCTCTTCCATCAAGCATTAAATAGAAGCGATCATCGGCGAGTAAGCAGAATCGTTGGATCGTCGGAGAGAATGACCCTCCACTTTGAATTCGATGTCTACTTTGTTTCGTATCCTTTCAGGAATCTGTAAATAAAATACCAGTCGGATATTACTGTGGCGGCCCGCTCTTCTCTTCATCCTTCTTTCATGGAAAATTCGATTGGAGAGGGAAGGGACTCTGCCAGGTTTAAAGTGCATAAAACACGCATCATTTCACAATGGTGCTCCTACGACACTGTTAGTAATTGAGTGCTCAATAAAGGATGTAGAGCTATTGTGTTATATTTTTTAGACATTTTCCCTTTTCTCCATTTATTCTTTTGTAGAACATAAGGGAAAGTATCCGCAAAAATGGCCTTTACGAAACACTAAGTCCGGCATGAAGTGAAACAATCCAGAAAATGTTTCAGCTGACAAAAATATAAAAGAAAATTTATTTTAGAAAAAAATCATGAACATTTGCTTTGTTTTATGCTCTCAATTGCTGGCGGAGAGGTAAGAGTGTGACACACGGCATGTTCCGGACTTATTTCAATCTTACAGAACCCATCCTTCTTCATTCCTAAACAGCTGATTTCTTCCAGAAAGCTAAAGAGAGAGGAGAAGGAATCGGTTCCATTACTGGTATTCTATATATGGACTCTGAATATATGGAGGAAACGCAAAATTGAGTTTGACGAGGTTCGAAGAGAAAATGCAGAGAGCCGCAGAGAATATCGAAAAGTATTTCATCAAAATCCCTAAAAACATTAGGTTTGGATTCAAATTAGAATAGAAGACTTACCAGAAAAAAGGTCAGAAAGGGATCTCCCAGTTTCTTTAAATTCCTTCGGATCAATAAATTTGTGTCTGACTAACGTAGAACAACGTTCTGATGCTCGCTGACGGATGATTTCAGCAACATTTGTCTCTCTGGTATTACAGGACTGTAAAACAGAAGAACAAATTTTATGTTCAAGTTATTAATAAAGGTTGCATTTTCGCAATTACTAGACCAGTGCCTCCCGGCTCTAATCTTTTTACGGTTTACTGTCTGCCTGATAGCCTGTACCTTTGGATGAGATTAATAGAGTAAACTCCAGGGTTAATACCCGGAATTAATTATTTACATGTGTGTGTGTGTGTGTGTGTGTGTGTGTGTGTGTGTGTGTGTGTGTGTGTGTGTGTGTGTGTGTGTGTGTGTGTGTGTGTGTGCTCGCGCGCGCGTCTATATGTGCGTTCAAAAATAACCAGATGGATAGGTTTCTGCAGTTTGGAGAATTCAAAAGAATTATTTTTTTTACATGAAAAACTAATTTTGTGATCTTTGAGTTTGGAAAAACCACTTCGGTTTTTACCTCTCAAGATCAAAATCCTTTTGTCTGGCAGAGAATTTGGAATTGGTCTCTGTGACCAATTTTATCATCAGCTTCAATTATTTTGTACTGTTGTTCATTTTTGTTGTTGCTGTTGTTGTTTCACGCAGTCACACACACACACACACGTTACTTTTCCCTAAAAGTGTACACTTTCGTCCATATTAGATATTAATTAATTCCCCTCAAGCCTATCACTGTCTAATTCTTTCTTTTTTTATATTCCTATAATTAAAAGGGTGTCATTCTTACCGACATCATTTTCTCTTCGTCATCTGAACACAGCAACAAGTGTAAAAATAGATAATCATGCACGTTAATCCGAAATACTAAATAAATTACAACTGGTCTTAATTGTCAGAAAAAAAAAACACAAGATGACAATACAACACATCCCGAAATGTGACAATGTAAATTGGAATTACTCGAAGCTGATCATCAAATCGATGATCACGGAAAATATTGTGCAATTAAGTGTACAGAGATTATTCGCTATTCGCTCCGACAGGGCATTTAATAATGTGCTAGTACAACAGTATAAGCGACACACGACTTATATAGTATATATAAGTACGTACATGGGTATTACACAATTTGGCTCGGACACTGCTTCCTCTGCACCATTCAGTTCCAACTGGTCTGAAAAAAGTAAAAGAAAGGTTTCATTTTTTTGTCGTCTTCAGCTAAGATAGTTGTTTAATTAATGAGGACCAGCTTCTATAAAACACGTGGGCAAACTCAATCCCTGTTTCCATTTTATATTTTTCAACAGTTTCTAAATTAAAGTGTTGAAAAGATTTCTGACAGCTGAACCATTGGAGTCAGTATAATCGTGTAGCCACCACCCTCTCTCAAATTTCAGGCTTTGGACTTATAGTAGAAATCATCATCATCATCATTATTATTATTATTATTATTATTATTATTATTATTATTATTCAAGTTCTGTCCACTTCATGATATGTTGTCATGTAACTTAAACAATAGGAAATACAAATTTCCGCAAACCGCTGTTTCAAAAATGTGTAGTTAAGGTAGATTTAACTGTTCTTTCTAGCAGGTAATCGTCGATACTGGACTACCATTCTCCATCCCGTATAATAGCCTCCAGTATTTCAGAGTGTGTTGGGTATAGTCCTCAGTTAAGCTGAAACTTAGTATATCTGGAACAATGGATTTTTGAGTCGATTGACCGACCAGCTTTATGCTAAAGGTCTGCTCAATAATGGCTGAAGTTCAACAACAGCCATCTAAGGATGACCTACATTATTAACTTACAGCAGTTGTAAGTTGTAGCAATAAGAAGAATGTTTCATGTGTTCAAACCGATCAGCACACATTTATGAAGGTTGACTCAAGAAGTCAGCCTCTTGTTTCAAGTCAGATAAGAATCTGAGAAACTTAGTGATAATCAATGTCTTGCATCAGGTTAGATAGATATTATTTCAAATAAATTTACTCATTTACTTACTTAGGATTGTTACATTGCCGTGTGGACAACGTAACCCCCGTTCCACACTTTCGATCACAGGGGGAATAAGAACTCCACGCGCTCCAGCCACCCGTTATCACAGGAACTGATGCCCAGAAGTTAGTTTCGGTCAAATTCTCGCAACGCTTATGTGGACGGCAAACCTAAAATGTCAGCATGTGAATTGAGAGAGTGTTAGAACGGCATTCGGTAATACATTAACTTTTATAGTGAAAAGATAAATAAACTCAAGTTTACAGATATCTTCCATGAAAATCTGTTTATAAAGTTTATTTCTTTATTCACCATACGGTTTTATACAGAGGGGGCATTACAACACATTGGGGACACAAAACATCAAAAAAATAGTCGTATGATAGGATGGGGAAAAGGGTGATAGATGAGAGGTGAAAGTAATGTGAACTGCCCCATCAGTCAACATCACTTACTTGTCCTTTTTTCTTATTTCACTGCAAAATCCCCAAAATTTAACCCGTATATTTTCCGGAGTTCATCTCTCTTTTCCTGTGCCAGTCTTCCCCTAATCTGCACGTATGCATCACCAAGTTCATTCTTAAGTTCTTTCACTTGCTCTTCCGACAATACCACTTCCATTTCTTCATCCCATCTACCTGGCATTTCCACCTTCCCCAAGTCCTTTAACCTTTCATGTAAATGCTCACTGTCTATTATCCCGATACAATATTCTTCGGGACGGAGGCTTTGTATTATCATTTGTGTGCATGTTTTCTGTTTTCTTGTTGGTGGGGAGTGGGTGGGTTTGGTGCCTGCGGGGACAGGGTGGGCCACAATGGGTGTAGATGGTGCTAGGGTGGGTTGGGGTTCAAAGTCACTTGCCTTTTTTCTTTACCCTTGTTTACTTTTTCCTGGGGTTTCCCATTCTTTTCCATCTTCCTTCACTTGTCTCTCTTTTTCTTCTGTTTCTTTCTGTTCCTCCTGGGGTGTTTCTGTTTCTTCCGCTGTTTCTTCGATTATTTCCTTCACTGCTGTAGTGCAGTTTGCTCTTATGTGGCCTTTCAAGCCGCATTTATAACATCGAGGGGCTCTGCCCTCCACCCATACTCTCATGGTTATGTCGTTAGTCGTAATTGTTTCCGATAAACTTTGTAAAATTTCCATTTCCGCTTGGACGCTCATTTTCAGCGTCCCACCTCTCCATCCTCCTTCCTCTGTTATAGTCGCTCGGACTATATCAACTTTCTCCTCATTTCCAACGATAACCGCTGCTACAACCAATTCCGCGTCGATATCTGGTGGTGTTCCGTCCACTCTAATCCTTGTGGTTCTTCTCCCCATATAAGTGGGTAGAAGTGTTACCTTATCAGTTTTTATTGTCTTTGCAGCATTTCTTCTTGCTGGTTCCTCGTTTTTGTACTGTACCACCACCGTGGCATAATTGTTTCCTCTTGCGAGGAAGATTATTTCTTCCTCTGTTGTTTTTTTAGGGCTTCCTCTACCGTTTCCATGCTTATTATATCCACTTTTTCTTTTCGTTAGCAAATACTCGGTACGTTATTTTCTTTCTTTCTATTTTGTTCTTTTTCCTGTTCGACAGCAATAATTCCGCCTCTCCGTTTACCCTTTTAATCATATCTTGGCATTTCGGTAACTTAGCCAAATTTATTTCCTTTTCGCTGGTTTTGTTGCTCCTGCATATGTTCTGTCCATCTTTCCTACCGCTTCCACTAATTTTTCTTCGGAAGACGATAAGTCCGACTCACTAGTGGCAATTTTTCTTTTTGTCTCCTCCATTCCTCTTCTTAACGAGGGAAAACTCATTTTCATTCGTCTGTCTCAAACAGACAAACCAAATTCACCAGTGAAAATCAATAAAAACTAATAAACCTTATAACTAAAACCGACTTTTCAGAATTCCCAACAGAACCGAACGCGTAACGCCGTTTTCACAACGACATAACGTCTTCACCGCACGAGCTCAAGAAAAAAAAAAGGTATCTGCTGAAATGGAAGAGTCCATTCTCGCTTAATCTACCTTGCTATAATTGCTATCATATAATGATAAGAGAAGATAGCTTTTTGCAGTTCTAGACTTGAATAAAGTTAAATTATGAGTTATATTCCCGCCAAAAAAACACGCTTGGAATGTATTCATCGCTTTCTGTTACGTGGTTCTGATTCGATAAAATTCATAGTGAAGAATTTGGTCAATTTAATTGAAAGCGTATGCAGACATGCACACACGCACTGGCACGCATACATACCCACATTTCAAAAGCTTGGAATCCATTCGGTAGAGTTTATGTTCATACTCATGTTTCATCTCCATAGAGTTAACCATAGAGTTAACACTTTAATAATGCTTTTCTGATTTCACCGTTGTGTTTTGTTGTTTGTATGTTTGACATTTATTTAAATACTAGCAGTATCGCCCGGCGTTGCTCGGGTTTGTAAGGGAAATAACTATATAAGCATTTTTAGAGATGTAAAGTATAATAGCCATCTCAATATGGCTAACCACAAGGGGAGGGTGTTACTGTAGCTTTTTACGTTCTGAGATTTAATAATATATTTTTAGAGAGTTACTTCCCTTATATATGCCAAAAATGCATTAAAAATGGGAAAAATTGATGGTAAATTTTTTTTAAATCGTAGACTCATCGTAGACGCGCGCTAATACCCAGAAGGGCTCGATATGAATTACGACTATAAGATACCCGGGTTTGGTTAAACTGCACTGCAAAATGTGGGAGTAGTTAGGAATCTAAATCGTAGGAGACAGACAGCACACAACCTCTCTTTTATATATACAGATTTTCTACCTAACTCCATCTTTCTTTTGATTTTTGCTTCACATTCCCGTTTTTTAAACTTCATATATCCCACCTAGGTCATCTTCGCTGTTTATTCCTTTGGCTTTGCCTCAATAGTGATATTTATTTTTGATTACCTCCACCTTTTACTGAATAGCATTGATTTTGTTTTCTTTATATTCATCTCTATTCCACAAGCCGCTCTTTTGAGGATTTATTTTACCATGTTACAAAGCTCTATCATCTGTATATCTAAGGTTGTTGATATTTATATTGCCTATTCACAATCCGGGCAAACATTTTACCTCTCTGACTATAACAGCGTATAAGTTAAACTTGATCTTTTTTTGATTTTAAATTTTGAGGGGTTTTTTTCCCATTCAATACTTACAACTATTGCTTGCTACCAGTAGATTTTCCTGATTTTCTAGGGGTGTTTATCACATATATCAAGTTTTGATACATAATTGATCATCTTTCACTAAATTCGTAATGTAATTATTAAAAGAGACCATTCCTAAAAGAGATCTGCGGTTAAACTTGTAACTTTTCGCCCCTACAGTTGAAGACTCTACCACAGACCTATATCTCGAACTCAGACACTTCCATTTTACTCAACAATATGATTTTGTAAGGCAGACAAAAGTAGATTTATTAGTGGAACATTTAAATTGCGTCGCATCGAAATAAAGACAGCCTTTATCAACAAAGAACCAAACCATGCTGAATAAAATTCTTTTTAAATATATGAATTTCATTATCATAATCACAAGAAAGCCGCCGAAGACGACTTTGCTTTTCATCCTTTTGGAGTTGAGAACTGGAATTGATGTAATCGGTTTAACACCCCTCCCCCGAAATCTTGGGCCTTGTGCCTAGAGAAGAAAAGATCATTATATCCACGAGAGTAGTACATGGATGATTTCTAACTTTAGCACAAAGCTATAGATTCCTTGGGGTACTCCAGCTCATCTCCAATGCTTGTCTCATTGAACCCTGATATTTGGAATGATATCAAAATCCCTATTTCATTTTATGTTAAATTGTCAAGTTATGTGCTTACACACACACACACACACACACACACACACACACACACACACATATACACTTTATTTGTGAGTTAACAAGGCTATCATTGGTTAAATGCCGATAAAAATTTCTCAGCATTTATCAAACCTTCCACATGACACGTTGGTATTCGTGTCTCCATCATGGATGAGAATACACGAAGCTAAGCTACATTGCACGGTATTATCGGAGATAACTTATAAGATTTCTTCCATGATCTGTATATTCATTTATCCCCAAATCCCGTACAAATTCGTTTGGCTTTGTGTTTTCTCATCCAAGATAGAGACGAGTACCAATGTCCCGTGTGGCGCTTGATAACTGCTGAGAGATATTCCATCTCCCCATGTTTCAGCAGATACAATTTTTGTTTTATCCACCAGGGATCTGGCTATGACAGTTTTGCAATGCTGTACTGAAGTTTAGCAATGTTTCTTAAATACATGTTAAACAGGAATCGAGCGAAAGACCATAACTCACCATTTGTGGCCCGCAGGAAAGACCATTTGTCCCTCCCGTATCGATTCTAATTCGCCCATACTGGTTTCCTTCTTCCAAGTAGACACACGAAATTATTCCACATTTCTGAAGAGAGTATACAAATATATATATATATATATATTATATATATATATAACACAAATATATATATATATATATATAATATATATATATATATATATATATATATATATAATGTAGGATAAATTTTTTTCGAAAACAATTCTATCAATGGCCAGCATTATTATATATATATATATATTATATATATATATATATATACACATATATATATATAATAATGCTGGCCATATATATATATATACATGCATACATACGTACATAAATATATCTTAAAAAATTAAATATCAAATGAGTTAGTGGGAAAGAAATGAATAAAGTTTTTAAGATTTACATTATAGTAAATGTACTCACAAATTTCGGATATAAGTCAATATAAGAGAACCCTTTGCCGTACCGAATCCGGCAGTAATCATCCGGGGTCGTATATGTTGCTGTGGAACGAATTAAAATATGGTGTCTGTTATTTAATATGAATATCATCTACGGTTATTTAACGACTATTTCAATGTTTCTTTTAATCTCTTTGAGAATGTTTAAGCGACGTTAGCATGCGCGTTGAGTTGAGGTTATTCATTAACCCAAACCAAGTCCACGATCTACTGTCGATTCGTTTCTAGCTCACGAAAATTTCCCTTTATTTATATTGCAACTTGTCAATAATGGTATCGTTGGTTACATGTTTCTAACTCACGAATCATTGATTCACTGCATTTCTGATGGTGAGACTATAACAATGGAGTGGCTATAATTCGCTGCTTTAACTTCTTTCAAGAAGCAGGAGCACCATTTGTCGTCAACGTTTACATCCTTTGCTGTTACACATTAGCTGTATATGTATATATATGATTTAGAGAAATATATACACATATTATATACATATATTATATATTGTGAAATTCGATTTAGAATTGCTAAATTAAATTTTTCCCTGTAAGTTTGGAATTATATTCCCTATTATTATTATTATTATTATATATAGTACTTAACACATGTCGTGCAGATTAAATAGTTATATTTAACTTTGTGACTTATATCTGCATTATTTATAGATTCACGGACTCAAATGTCACGTCTGATTGCTCGGATATGGTGATGCTGAGTGGTGAGGCAACTACCACAGGTCGTAAATCGTGCTAACGATTCTGCCAGCTCGCCACCTAATTTGAGTTCAATCTTAAAAATCAGTCCGGTTGTTAGGTGTTATAACCATTAACAAAATGTTGCCAACTCTACTGAACAGGTGCTGAATAGGGGAAGGTCTAAATTTGGCACCAACAATTGGAAGTAGCTTCCCTTGCTTTCGTTAAAAATTCCAGTGAAATGCAACATTTCTATAAAAGTTATGGAATTCTATTAACAAAAGATTGTTTAGAATTAGCTAACAATGAGTTCCGCTGATGAGAGCAAAGTGAAAGTTCAGTTTTTTTGTTAAGGAATACAGCTGACTATTTGCATTAAGAGAAGTTTCTCATAGAGTTATTCTCTGTCCAGCAGATGTTGTAATACCTAGAATTGGTAAAGGCGGCGAGCTGGCAGAAACGTTAGCACGCCGGGTGAAATGCTTAGCGGTTTTTCGTCCGTCTTTACGGTCTGAGTTCAAATTCTGCCGAGGTCGACTTTGCCCCTTATCTTTTCGGGGTCGATAAATAAAGTACCAGTTGCGAACTGGGGTCGATCTAATCGACTGGCCCCTTACCCCAAAATTTTGAGCCTTGTGCCTAGAGTAGAAACGAATACCTAGAATTGGTACAACTCCTGACAGTTATCCAACTAGTGGTTCTATCAAGTGATCCCAACTGGCTAACAGGAACGAACTTCATCTATTTTCTAGTAAAATAAAAGCAATGTTACTATTTTAGAAATAAAGAACAAATAACCCCACGAAGGAACAATGATACAGCCTATCTGTAATACTGCTTATTTTGACACTAAACCTATAATACAGATATTCAGTGTGGTCGAACCAATCAAGAATCAATTGGATATATTGGTTCTTTGAGATTGGAATAAAATTTGGTTAACAAAATTATTCGTATTTTGCAGTAAATCAAGATAGGCAAGGGTTCAAACAAAGACTTTGTTGTCGATGGACTTGATGTCTGTCTTGAATTCCATGATTAAAGATACAATCACTTGTGTTACTATAAACCAGGAAATAAATCTGAGAATGATCCATTGAACGTGTAAGAGCAAGATATAGCTATCAGATAGCAAAATAGGACAAAAGAAAAATAATAAAGCAAAAAGACACACACACACACCACACACACACACACACACTTACCAGGTAGTAATCCGCTACCAAAAGTATCTACAATTGAATGAGCCTTTCCTTTGGTTTCGCTGACGGAAATATTTTCTTCTTGCATACATTTGCCTTTACCGCTGAAAGAAAAGATTTTGTAAATATTTATCCAATCTGCAAAATAGAGGATTCCCACAAATCGATATGAACTTCAAACTTGACTTATTTTTATCGATTCATTAAATTCCACCGAAGGAAGATAAAGAAGAAGAAGGGAAGCTGCTCCAACTGTGATCGTTACTCGTTACCAACGCTACCAATAATGCCATTGGTCACTACCACCAACACCACTGCCTTCACTAGTGTTGCCACAAGCACCACTACTACTACCACCACCACTGTCAATACCATCTTACACTGCTACCATCACAATCATAACCTGTCACTACCATCATTACCACCGACATCGCCGCCACCAAACGCTACACTACCATTACCACTGACACCATTGCCACCACTAATACCATTCCCCAGACTCCTGCTATAGAGAGAGAAAGTTACGTTCGTTTTCTGTAAACGAAAGTACAAATTGATAAAAATATATGTATTTAGTCATCCTAAACTTGTGATTTTAAGCGTAGACTAAACCATCACAACATTGATTCCAGAAATACTAAATGTTTGTTCGATTCTATTGTCATAATATAAAGAATTACCTTCTTAACCATCTTTCGAAGTATTTTGCTGCGCAGACGCTCCATCCGGTGTCTCTGTCGCCCATTACACCACTTCTTCCCGTATAATTTGCACAGTTGGGATGACTGTCATGAGGAATATCAATGCTGGAAGCAACAACAAATATTCTTCAAAATATTAGAAAAGTCTTTTCTTCATGTGAAGTTTTAAAAAAGTTTAAAGAATTATTACAAGATTTATTAATGTCATATCTGCACAGCTTCATAAGTCCAGTCTTCAATCATTACCAGGGACCATATTTCTCATATCACATCGACATAGAATCGGATTATTATTCTCTTGAAATACCATTTGGTTGTACTTTTGTGGGGAAGAGAGGGTATAGAGAGAGCGAAGGAGAGGAAAGGAAAGAGAGAGAAAGGTGAGAGATGAAGAGTGATAGTAAAGAGGAAGAGAGCAAGAAAGACAAGAAAAAATAGATACTGAGAAGTAGAATGTGAGGGGTGAATTGGAGCCGAGTCAAAGAATGTGGTCGAAGAATCCAGCTTGATTTGGAGACGCGAACCAATCGCCAAAACTACGAAACGTAAGGAGTATTTTTTTTTAGAAGAGTTTGTTGTTAAAGTAATGAATAAATTATTCTTAAAGTCTCAAAGAGTCATCGTTCTGAAATATCTTTCATAGTTTAAAGCCAGCGAGGGAACCTCTGAGTGGTTTTTTGATATTGTAGAAATATCAGCTAAACCTCATGTTTGGTCACAATTGAAAAGTTCCTGATCAAAGGTCTACTTGACCAGGACCTACTTTAGCTGAAACATCAAGAGTTTTGTTTTATTATGAAGTACATACCCATGAGCTATTTCATGACTTAAAGTGTCGTAGTCTCCCCACTTGATTGATTTGGAAATTGCACATCTACCGCCACCACAAATTCCTCCAGAACCTCCAAGGCCGAGCAGGTTGCTATTTTTGCTACTGAAATAATAATTATATTGGAACTTAATAAAAAAGAACACAATTTTCCAAGCAACAGCAAAGTACACACGAGATCTGATATGTTTATCAATGAAAATTAAATTTCTTATGACATGAATTTCTATCGACATCAGTTGTAAATGAGTAAAACCTACGAGTTTGTGGTTCACATTAATTCTAGAAAAACTTTCTCATACAAAGAATATGGGGAAAGTTTTGCTAAACGAAGATGACAGACATTAGATAAAAGTTATTTAAGTTTAGCAAAAACATTTACAGATGACACCTTTGGACTTGGATCATAAAGTTCGAATGCGTGAAGGCCGGACGCGAGAGGCAAAAACCTGAGAAGGGCAAATTTCAAATTAACCTAAAATCGGAACGCCGAAAGCTTGAGAGGCTGAATATTTGAAACACCGAATTTTAAAAATATTTTAGGGGAAAATATGATAATGGCATTAAAAATTTTATTTACAATTTTAAAAGGGAGTTTATTTGAGCGACATAGAATAACACGTTTGTTTGTATATGCTATGTCAGAACCTTAAGGAAAAAATAAGAAGAAAACGGTCTTAAAAATATGTATTTAACAGTTTTAAAACGGAATTTATTTGAGGAAACATATTTACTCTGTATTATGCTACCTCAAAATGGTTATTTTAAAGAGAAATATAAAGAAAAACTGGTCTCATTTTTCATATTATTTTTCCACCAAAATATTTTAAACTTCGGTGTCCTGAGCATTCGATTCTTCAAGTTTCCGTATTCTGAAATTCAGCTTTCTCATGTTCAACCCCATGATCGGTCCACAAAACCTTTTGATTCAGCACAAAGGTTTATATTTTTTAGCGAAAAACAAAGGTTAATGATTTTTGACGTTTCCTTTAAAAGGCTTTCATATTGCTTCGTTATAAAGAATTTTCGTTCAGAGTCAATAATAGAAAGAGGTATTGCGTGCGTCCGCGCGCGTGCATGAGTGTCCACGTGTCATTGTTTCTTCGTTTATGTATTTGGCACAAGACGGCCAGTAAAAACCAGTTTCGCATTAAAAGATAACTTAGCCACCCAATAAATACAGATTGATAAAATAGGTACCAAACTGAAATGTCTACCTGGATCGATCAGCAAAATCTTTGAAGGCAGTGCTCCCCCCATGATCGCAGTCCAATATGCGAAACCAATAAAAAACGTAAAACATTATAAATACTGTTGGCGTATTAAGAATATTATTTCTGAATAAAGCCGTTCATTATTTGTCGATCTACAACAACGAATCATTGCTCGATTTTTTCCACTTTTATTTAAATAAAGATTGATAATAAAACTCACTTAGTTACGATGTGTATGTGATCAAAGTTGAGTTTCCTTTTCTCAGCCCAAACACAAACACTTCGTAGAGCCTGCGCGAAACTGTTTATTTTGTACCAAGACTGAAAGTAATCAACACAACTGATAAACGTCTGTTCAATATGAAAAACAATGGACTGATTAATGGCACAAAGAAACGGGAAAGTAATTGAATTCATAATTCGGTTGTCAACAGGGAAGCTTGACACGACGTTGTCGCTGTCTTTACAATGTGATCGGAGCCGTCACTTTGATTAAGACACCTTCCATCTGATGTCTGATGTCTGTCATTAAATAATTCATAACGGAATGGGATGTTGCAGACTTGTCGTCACATGTAGACAGGGTTCGAATCCAGTGGCAAATACGACCGAGTGTACTGAAGACGCTGGTTTCAGACTTTGTGATTCATTTTCCAATGGGAAGGATTACAGTCAGTAATTGCAAGCAAAAATTAACACTTGCCAGTTATATAGTAATAGCACATTACAGTCGTGAACTGTAGTTGACCATGGTATATATTTACGGCTCGGTGGACTTAGCTAACAGGAGTTATTTATCGACGAGTGTTAATACAAGACAGCATCGATGACGGGATACGAAATATCGATCTTTCAGTCTGTTGCTAGGTTCATGCTGATCCATCTATGTCTTTGCTCTAAAGTAAATATTTCAATCTTCTGTGCTGATCTGTTCTTCATTAGTCATGAATCCTCTGGCAAAGCTTGTGGCATGTCGAATACATTAAATCGCTGAGGAGAGTAGAAAATCTAACGTTTCGAGCGTTTGTCCTTCAACAGTTGTCTGCTGAACAGGAAGTATTTGGAAGCCTTCATAACTCTACCCTCGATTATATAAACACCTACTTCATATTGTACTTATTGTTGAATGGCAAAAATATGTAAGCGATTTCTTCTCCTCGCGGTTATTGAATTTATTCAACAATCCAAGACCTTTTCTTTGTTTTTTGTTGCAGTTCCTCACCAATTTTCTCGCAATCGAGATTTTATGTTAGGTGAATCCTTTGGTTGTGTAAGAGAAACTGTCAAAATCTATCATTAGATGTCAGTTTAATCGTACAAGATTTTATTAAACTCTAGAACAGAGACGAAAACAATTCTGATAGAACTTCGCTAATTTTAACTTAATATCTATAGCATTTGTACGATTCCCAGTTTTTTTTCTAACTTAATATTTTATTTTATCAGTCATTCTGTTTTCGTCAAATTTTCTCTAAAATTATTTTTTAAAACGATATCATGTAAGAAGGTATTTTGTCAAAATACAGAATTGAATTGAGACTTACTGGATTTTCTCTAAAAATATTGATATACTTAATGATTAGCTTTATCGAATATCCCAGTTGGTTTTCTTTATTAAACTCATATTGCACCTGAAACAGAAATGCAAAAGAAATACTGAAATGGTAGATTTTTGCTTCTTTTTGTATTTCAAACAGTTTTCAATGCAGAAAGGAAATAGTGTTTAAAAATACGAAATATATTTCTAGATTATTTACTTACCGTATTCCATGCAGCCACAAGATATTGTAGTTTTTCTTTCAAAGTCTTAGAGTTCGTTTTCTCTTCCAAGTAATTGTACACAGACTGGTCAAAAAACAAAGCCAATTCTATCGTTAACTTTTCATGTGTTGTCCTCGCTTCTTCCATTTTGTTTACTTCGGTGACAAAAGAAAAATCAGCATTGGAAATCGTTTTCATATTTTGTTATTGAGCATAACATAATAGCAAAAACCCTTTATCTTCAAAGATTTCTGTAAGGAAAAAAGGTGTTGGCAGAGCTATAGGTTCTTCTCGTTTTCTTTTATCAACCGTGTTAAAGTTGACTGAAATGCTCTTTTCTCTGGACCGTTAAAGGATATATCGCTAAAACATTCTTGACCAAGTGGATGATAACTGTGAAATTTCGCAGGGAAAACAAAAAGAGTTTTCATTTGCGTTAACGTGTGTATTAATACAAAATACCATTTAAAATATATAGCGTTATGTTAAAAATATGCAAATTTCACTTGATTCTATAAAATAGATGTTGTCAATAAAACAAAAGTTTAGGTCCGTCAAGAAATAAGGTTCGTCAGAAAGAAAAACGTGCTTATCATTTTAAACTTTTGCGGAAACGATGTCTGTTCTGCAGAAGCCTGTTACTTATTTGGAGAACGAAAGTGAAAGAATCGAGCTCTTAAAACAATTTTAATTATATACTTAAGTTCTTTTAAAATGTATTATCTATGTTACTGGAAGAACTTTGAGGCCGCTGCTACCCGGACAAACACTCTAGATTACATTAAAAGGAGAGATTTCCAGTTCATTGACAAAAACTCACACTATAACATACGCAAACCTCTAACGCACAGTTGCAAGCTCCCCCGCTAGCTTTTTATCGCTACTATGACTTTCTTTGCCCCCCAGTACTAACTAGTGACATATCGACTCCACTCAAACCATCCAACACATTCGGTTTAACCATTTGGCTCTTGATTGCCCTTTGTGGCGTCTACTCTGTGGGAAGCATTCGGACAAGGCATCATATCTTTGGATATCTCCCTACAACAAGAATCGGCGGGTCTAGCAGAGGCTTTGAGCACTGTCCTTTCTTACTCTCATAAATTTATACGAAAATATTTCAGAACGAATTCATCTCCGTTCATTGTCTCATGTCTTATTTCTATCTCTGGTTGGTGTTTGAATCAAAATTTTATTTCCTTCAGTGTTCCACTTCTTTTAGCCACTATTTCAATGTTTTGTTGGTCAATGGGTGAGCTCATTCGGCCTGAAATAACAGGTGACTAAATATTCAAAGCCTACCATAACGTCTTTAACGTTGGTAAAACTACCGAATAAAATAAACTTGAATTTAATGGAAAAGGTTGTGGGTCGCGGCGCCAAATCGTTCTCCCGCCAATCTGCGTACCTTGGCTCGGAGCTACACAACAATGATATGAGCAGCAACAATCACCATCAGAAGCGAGAGTAATAACAATAGGTAGACCCTTAGCTTAGTCAATGAGATTTCACTAGGCTATTGAACCTATATGCAGGAAATATAAAAAATATATTCAATCGTGTAATGGATCACAAGCTGAGACAAATTTCACGCGTTACAACGAACCGAGATCAATTTATTTTACAAAGTGTAAGTTATTGCTGCTGAGCTTTCTTTCCCAAAAGTTATGTGAAATATTAATTTACCTTGTTGCATAAGGTTACTGGATGCCCGTCTTGCAATCAAATAAATGTTTTCAGCACAGGTTGAACGAGGAGCAATTATTTGATAGTCGCTGCCATTGGTAACAATTGTTCCGTGCTGGAAAAAGTGAATATTAATAAATTGTGTTAAAATCAGGGACAGCTTCATGTCGAAGTTCTACAGATATTCTAAGATGTTTAAGGCATGATGGAGTGGAACAGAAAATTTGTGACATCATCATTGGATTTTATGAGATATAAGGGTAATATATATATAGGAGCACTCCGTCGGTTACGACGATGAGGGTCCCAGCTGATACGATCAACGGAACAGCGTGCTCGTGGAATTAACATGCAAGTGGCTGAGCATTCCACAGACACGTGTACCCTTAACGTAGTTCTCGAGGAGATTCAGCGTGACACAGTGTGTGACAAGGCTGGCTCTTTGAAATACAGGTACAACAGAAACAGGAAGAAAGAGTGAGAGAAAGTTGTGGTGAAAGAGTACAGCAGGGTTCACCACCACCCCCTGCAGGAGCCTTGTGAAGCTTTAGGTGTTTTCGCTCAATAAACACTCACAATGCCCGGTCTGGGGATCGAAACCGCGATCCTACGACCGCGAGTCCGCTGCCCTAACCACTGGGCCATTGCGCCTCCACATAAGGGTAATAAAATATGTTAAATCGAGAAAGTAATTCTGTCTTATGGCGCAATGAACAACAACAATAATTTTATTAGTGTTGAAGGAATAATCAAAAGCGTCATTCTCACCACCACCACTTCACTGCGAAATCCTTTCTAAAAACCTCATCTAAATCAGCTTTTAACTCCCTTCCGCTAGTTATTGTTTTCTCTAGGTATTTTCTTACTCTTTAAGTTTACAAATTCTTTAGCATGCAACTTATATTAAATTATTGTTTTATTCTGTAGGTTTAAACAGATTTTTCTGTTATTTGGGCGGTTTCGAATTTGAATGTGGATAAAATTTCACCGGCGGACTCAGGGTTCCTTACCCATGTATGAAAGACTTCACTGAAAGTAGAATAAAAAATATCAACAAACTCAATACTTACTAAACCGTTACAATAAGAGAGTGACACCATTCCTCTTCCAAACTGAGGTTTTCCAGATAAGAAACATTCTGGTTCGAATCGAATATTCTCTTCATGTTCATTATTTTTATCGCTGACGACAACTTTAGCAGAAGGATGAATAACAGATTGTGGTGGCCACAAATCTAACAATAAACTAAACTGTGATGTATGTATGGCCAGAAATTTAGTCGAGCTGTTCACAGAAATTTGGTTTGAAGCAGAATTGTATCTGAAAAGAAATCGAAAGTAATCATAATTGCCAGGTATATTGCAAGTATAACTGACTCATAACAATGACATTTTCCGACCAGTGTCTTCATCTTGTCTGTAGAAGAAGTAGCAGTGAGGGCGCGTGGCTTAGTGGTTAGGGCATTCGGCTCATGATCGTAAGGTTGTGAGTTCGATTCCCGGCGACGCGTTGTGTCCTTGAGCAAGACACTTTATTTCACGTTGCTCCAGTCCACTCAGCTGGCAAAAATGAGTTGTACTTGTATTTCAAAGGGTCAGCCTTGTCTCTCTCTGTGTCACGCTGATTATCCCCGAGAACTACGTTAAGGGTACACGTATCTGTGGAATGCTCAGCCATTTGCACGTTAATTTCACGAGCAAGCTGTTCCGTTGAAAGTATCAGCTGGGACCCTCGTCGTCGTAACCGGCGGAGTCTTTTAAAAGATAAAGTAGCTTATAATTATGGTCAGGCATTTCACTCACAACAGCTGAGTTTATCTGCCACTAATTAGTTTTAGTTGTTGGTGCTGTTTTTGTCGTGAATTGTGGTTAGGCAGAATTGTTAGCACGCCGGGCGAAATGCTGAGCGGTATTTCGTCTGCCGTTACGTTCTGAGTTCAAATTCCGCCGAGGTCGACTTTCCCTTTCATCCTTTCGGGGTCGATGAAATAAGTACCAGTTATGCACTGGGGATCTATGTGATCGACTAGTTCCCCCACCCAAATTTCAAGCTTTGTGCCTTTAGTAGAAAGGGTTATTATTATTATTATTATTATTATTATTATTATTATTATTATTATTGTTGTTGTTATTGTTGTTATTATTATTATTATTATTGTTATTGTTATTATTATTATTATTATTATTATTATTATTATTGTTGTTGTTGTTGTTATTATTATTATTATTATTATTATTATTATTATTATTGTTATTATTATTATTATTATTATTATTATTATTATTATTATGATTAAGGCGACGAGCTGGCAGAAGCGTCAGCATGCTTAGCGATATTTCGCCCATCGCTATGCTCCGAGTTCAAATTCCGCCGAGGTCGGAATTAAGTACCAGTGAAACACTGGGGTTGATATAATCGACTAGCCCACCCCACCTCACCCCAAATTATTATTATTATTATTATTATTATTATTATTATTATTATTGGTGGTAGTAGTAGTAGTAGTAGTAGTAGTAGTAGTATGCCATGTTTCGGCAAGATACCATTTCGAATCGACCGCTAATTTTGTTTGTACTATTTGAAAAGTCCACGTTAATAAATTAATATTCTGTGTTGTTGATAAACTGACCAAGATCCTGACAAACTATTCAGTAACGGTTTGGTTTTTTTGCATTTTGGAACGGAATTTGTTAAATATCTTTTTTTTTTCTAGACCCTAACCATTAAAAACAAAAAGAACTCAAAACATGGTGTGGGGACGAGTAGCGGGCTAGATCACAGGATGGACTTTAATGCCTGCCTGGACGCCCTACTGCGAACCTATTGCGACTTTGGGCAACGAAGGCCACGTGTTGCAAAAAATCGGTAACAGCTACGGAAACACTGAATGGCTAACTGCACAAGAGGCGGATTGCCTGGTTTCAATGATTTAGCCAATGAATTTTACGTTTACAGGTTAGACTTATTTGCCGATTTCGTAGCAGATATCTACTGCAACGGAAGAATCCAAAGTTCTGTATGGTCCGTGCCGTCCAAAAAACGTCCCGGGGCTCTAGACAGACGGATCGGTTAAATTGTTTAGGGTCGGGCTTCATGCAGATTTCCAAATGAAGATCTGGGACGAGATGATCCGTAATCGCTTTTGTAATGCATTTAGAACTTGCTCATTAAATGTGTATTTCTTTTAATTTAGGTATTAATTAACTGTCATATATCGGAGTAAATGCTTCTACGTTTTATTCGTATATCATGTTTTATCGTGTTATGTATGACGACCACCTGTTCTTTAGACAAAACGTTTAGCTGACATAACAATGGTTTGATGAGATGAAAACTATTAGTAACTGATGAGGTAAATACTTAAAGGAACTTTTTTTTTACTGGTTTGGGGGAAACGGCCATACCCAAGTTCCTCGAAAGCTTTTCAAACTCTTGAAATCGATGAAGTTTTAAAGTTCCTTTTAAACAGTTGCAAGTTAAAATCTGCCGGAGAAGCGTGGGCATTGGGGAAATTCCTGGTGGCCGATTTTCTAATAAAGAAAGACTTGAGTAGTTTTTGGTGATGGACTCAGAATGGTTAAAAAGAAGAGAAGAGTAATTCAGGTGTGCTTGGATAGATATGGTACCAAACTAGGCATCTCCAAGGAGGAGATCACTGTAAAAGTGGGAGAAAGGATAGAAAGAAAAGACATCTCCGTATGTCAGAAATTGGTGTGCGTTAGTAAGTGACTCCATTTTCTGGTCGCGAAGAAGAGGACAAATCTTTGCTGAATTTGTGCAAATGCCTTCATCAAGAGAGATTCCCGATGTTTGTGTGGGTAAACAATTGTAGCAACCATAAAATTCCTAGTGGTAAGCTGCTAATGTTTAAGGAACACGAGATGCTTTTCTTGATACATGTAGTGGCTGTATTTGTGCTGTTGAAGGAGACAAGATTAACATAACTCCATGTGAGAATGTTTTCAAAGTTCCTGTCTACAGTGTCAGAGTTTATTTTACGTAAGATGTCAAGGATGAATGTGGAAGTTTAAGGAGGAGTAAAAAGTATCATTATCTCTATAGGAGTGGCTATTGTTTAGGATGACAGTAAATGTTCACAGCTGTGTAGGAAGATGGATTTATAGAGAATGGCGCAAGAAAGCTGTCAAATCGCATTGGTGCGACCTAACAAGAAGCTACTACTCCAAGAATAAGAGACGGTTGGAACTCATTGGCAAGCAGCTATGCTTGGAAGTCTGCATGACAGGCACAGTGAAATACTTTCCGGATATCAAGCACAATGATGTTGTTTTCCTTAAATTTCTTGATCGCGCGGGTCCACTGGTAATGTTATTGGCGGTTAGGCCTCCTGTAGAATTGGCTTTACGAAGTGTGCACTGGTAATAGTCAAGGATGGAGAGAGATTCAAAGAGGGGCAAGTTAATTGGTGTCTCGTCACCTTTTGGAAGAAAGTGGCACGGTAGGGTGATTAGCAGGGTGAGAGGGATTAAGCTTTTAGAATTCGAGTACGCTAAACTAAAGGAAAGGATAGAGACTGGAAGAGTTATGTGGATAGAAAGGCTAGTTCTTGGATACAATGTTTGGGAGTGATGGAGAGGATAATGTCAGGACAGATACATTCGTTGGCTGATTGGAGACCCTTTCGCACATGGCATATATATGCACGCAACGGTGAGATTCGTGGAATGGAAAGGGATGGGTTTTTCTTTTAGATCTACCTGATGCATGCAGTATGTACTTGAGTGCAAAGGGGGAAGTAAATATGGCTGCTTTGAGAATAAGGCCAACAACGCTGCCGTTATTGAAAAGTGGAGGGAAGGATAATTCCGCAAAGTTGGCAGAAATCCTTGAGTTTTGGCTTTGGAGATGGGATTGCTGGCGGACAGTGCAATGTACGTGAGACATTTTTCATGTTTGGGGATGATAATCTTGTAGAAGTTGTAATACCAAGTAAAAATTCCTTAAGTTGTTGGGTGTTGGGTTACAGACGTTGTAGGTCCTGCTCTTCCCATAAGCTGTCGCTATGAACGAACCCCTGAGTGAATCTTGTCACACAATTTACTGACGAAGTAAAAATTTAAAGAATTTAGAAATATTAGTGGATGACATGGTAAATATGGAAGGAATAAAACTTATATATTTCCTTTCCTGATAATTATTAGCAGCTACAGTTTAGTCAGAATGTCGATGTTTTTGTAGAAGTCTACACAAACATTCTTCGTTTGCGTTGACGAAAGAATAATTCGTTAGTTTTATTCCTTTTAATATATTTTCTCACACTCCAAAGAGAAATTATATTACGTTCGATTCGTCACTAATAATCAAAGACCAATAATTGTCATCTTTCAGCCTGTTTTTGACAGTTCTGTTCACTTTGGTCCGAAATCCGAGATTTTTAGAGACTTGGAAAATATATCGGTATTCTCTCTCGGGGAAAATAATAAACGAAAGAAATTTGACATCAAACTACAAATTCGGCCCACAGAGAACCTTCCGTTAAACTAACTTTATTTTTTAAATATTTAACAAGTCTATTTATTTCTTTAAAATAGTAATAATAATTCAGAAACACCATTTCTACGAAAAGCAATATTATTTAATGACTATTATTATTTTTTTCATGCAATCTGGGAAACAACTCCAAACATGGTTTTGTATTATGACCGCATCAGTGAATCATAGCCTTCACCACATTTATCGAAGAAGTAGCAAAAAGAAAAAGAAACAATTCGTAAAATTGTTTAAAGGGTAAATGATTTTATGATGTGAACGATTTCCTCTGTTTGGTAAAGCAATAATGAACTGTGAGATCACCCGTATAACTCAGGGAGCATTAAAGACTAACTGAGGGAAGTAGTGCGATAAAGGTATATTATTGTGAATGAAAGAAGTATAAAGCGTTTCCAAACTAATCACTATTAGTTTTTAGACATGAAAAGTGACAAATCAGAGATGAAGTAAAAACACGAAACAACATTACTTACGGATCAGAGTCGCTGGAAACAGTGGCCAGGAAAAATTCTGTGAAATTATCTTTTAAAATAAAATTTTAAAATAATGTTATAGGTACGTTGATGCGAACAGGAAAATAAAACTCAAAATATGAGTATATGTATATTTTTAGAAATATTTAGCAGAAGTAACAGAGTGACTCAAGGTCCGAGAGTTTCGTGCGTTGGCACTTATCAATGTAGTTGTAGGTCGAGAAGGAAATATATTTATCACCAACTATATAAACTTACAGGTCTTCGATCTGCAACTAGTTTGGTAAGTGCCAACGCACGAAACTCTCGGACCTCGAGTCACTCAGTAACTTTTGCTAAATATTAATGAAAAAAATAATATCATATTAATTTGAGATAAGTAATGGTGGAAGCACTCCGTCGGTTACGACGATGAGGGTTCCGGTTGATCCGAATCAACGGAACAGCCTGTTCGTGAAATTAACGTGTAAGTGGCTGAGCACTCCACAGACACGTGCACCCTTAACGTAGTTCTCGGGGATATTCAGCGTGACACAGAGAGTGACAAGGCCGGCCCCTTGAAATACAGGTACAACAGAAACAGGAAGTAAGAGTGAGAGAAAGTTGTGGTGAAAGAGTACAGCAGGGATCACCACCATCCCCTGCCGGAGCCTCGTGGAGCTTTTAGGTGATTTCGCTCAATAAACACTTACAACGCCCGGTCTGGGAATAGAAACTGCGATCCTATGACCGCGAGTCCGCTGCCCTAACCACTGGGCCATTGCGCCTCCACTGAGATAAGTAATACAGATCCCATTACTATTTATTCAGTTTGTAAATTGGTCGAGTTCTTGAGGAAGGAAACGAGAATAAGACAAGGCTGAGGTTGTTTCAAAGTCACAGATTTCAAAGTTAAAGCGCGCAGGTATCGTTGTTGGCTAAAATTTATTTAAATACTAGCATTATCGCCCGGCGTTGCTTGGGTTTGTAAGGGAAATAACTACATAAGCATTTTTAGAGAGTTATAGCCAAAAAATAGCAAAAAAATGCATTAAAATGGAAAAAAAATTATGGTAAATTTTTTTTTAAATCGTTGACTCATCGTAGACATTTTTAGAGAGTTACTTCCCTTATATAATAGCGAAAAAATGCATTAAAATGGAAAAAAATGATGTTAAATTTTTTTTTAAATCGTAGACGCGCGCTAATACCCAGAAGGGCTCGATATGAATCACGACTATAAGATACCCGGTTTTGGTTAAACTGCACCGCAAAATGTGGGAGTAGTTAGGAATCTAAATCGTAGGAGACAGACACACAATTTCTCTTTTATATATAAAGATTTCATAAGGAAATGAGATGTAAAATCAACTCCTAAAGAATCCGAATTAAAAAAAAAAAAAACGGAAGGATGCAAACGAAGAACCTCAAAGCATTTCATTCAACGTTCTATTGTTTCTGTCAAAGAAATATTGAATTCTTTTCGCTGATTATCAGTGTGCCTGGGACAGTCTTGATGTATGTCTGAATATATTGACGATGATATTGTACATCTTGGGTACTGATGAAGTTGACACATGTACAGGATATTGAAAGACTTGGCGTATGTACGGGATACTGATAGAAGAGTTGGCGTTACTTATATTTAAACATGTAACATATAAAAAGAAGACAGCAGAGAATAGAAAACAGGCATTGTTGTGTTGTTAAGATTTTCTGTAAACCCTTCCTCTACGGGACCATAGCAATCCATGTTTAAAATGCTCTTATATTAAGGTTTTCAGATATTCTATTATATATATATATATATATATATATATATATATAAAACTCAACTTGTGTGTCTGTGTGTGTATCTTTGTGTGTGTCTGTGTGTTTAACTTCCCGGCACATCTCCTCCTAGCCAACAAATCGTAGAACCACCGGCGGTAATAAAAGATGTGGAAGAAGAGGTGGACATTTTGCAAGCTACCGTAAAAAATGAAGGTCGGCGAGGTAAAACGATAGAGATGAGTGTACAAGCAGAGGAGGGTACACTAGAAAGAATGACCGACAACATAATCTTGGGAAATATAGTAATGAGAGTGTGGGTGGAGGTCAGAGCACCAAGATGTTATAAGTGTGGCCTGAGGGGCCACATAAGAGCCTACTGCCCTCCCCCACAAGAAGAAACTGTAAACCAGGAAAAGGAGGAGGTGGAGCAGGAAAAAGTTGAGGAGGAAGAAACGGAGGAGGAGAAGGAAGCCCAGACGAAATGGGAGGATGTAAGGAAAAAAAGAAAAAGAAAGAAATCGAACTATGTCGAACCCCAACCCACCCCAACACCACCCGCACCCTCTGAGCCCCAGCCTTCCCCTGCAAACAGTGATCCCACCCACTCCCCGCCTACAAGAAAACCAAAAAATAACGCAGACACACAAAGTAAACAAGATCCCAAGTCCCATATTTTATGTTTTGTGAAAAGGGAAGACACTGAGAATTCGAAAAGAATCTTAAATACTTTTTCATGGTATGAGAGAGAAGATGGGAGTTATACGGTGGTGCCAGGGGAACTAATGGATACAATTATGGCGTTGTGTGTAAGAGAGGGTGTAAAAGTGATTAAGGTGGAATTTTCGGATGAGAGGATAAAAGAGTATGAAAGGAAGGCTGAGAGAATGATAAGGAAAGATGGGCTTTTGATAGGAGATGATAAATGACGATGGGTTGTGAAGGACAGGTAAGTGGTGCTGGCGAATGGGGCCGTCAGCATCGCTTTCATATTATCATTCTCAAAAATTTTCATCCTACATACTTTTAATTTGTAATGTTCCGTGTCCCCAATGTCTTGTGGTGTCCCCTCTGTGTCACCCCTAGTGGGTAATAAAGAAATAAAAATTCGGCAAAAAAATGAATTTTCGGGATGTAGCCTGGAGGGTTTTTTCGTATTAATCGTTTGGATTTTGTGAACACATACCAATTATCTCTCTATATAAATCTATATATATAAAGCTGAAGTTGTCTGTGTATGGCAGGTTTGGTAGCCTTCAACTAACACTATCTCCTCCGAGACCCTGCGGCGCAAGTTGACCAAAATTGAGAGTATGATAGAAGTTTTGCTCTTCCTTCCGTAGAAGAAAAAATTCAAATCGGACCACATTAACACCAAAAATTATTTATATCAAAAAGGTGCTCTTTTTCTATGAAAATCCCTATTTTTTACGATTTTTTGACTGCTGTGTCGCCACTTTTCGGTGTATTTCAACCAGAAAAATGTTCACTTAAAGAGAATAACAAGCTACATAATGCAAAATTTTTACTTTTCAAAAATTCCAATTCTAAAGCAACGCCGGGTGATACTGCTAGTATATATATATATATATATATATATATATATATAAATCACAGTATGTATGTGTATAATAACTAATGCATGCATGTCCACAATTCTCAACCTATTTTCACCAAACTTTACGCACACATTACTTATGTCCCAAGGATGGCCATGCACTAAACATTTACCTTTACCTATTCTGAGTTACTTGAAAGGTGATGCTTCCTTCCCTCTCTTCTGTTTGTCGATACCTTTGTTTATCTACCAATGCGTTGTTTCATTTTAAGGATGCTTATTTACTCATCCATTGTGATATTTCGACTGTTGTCCATTGTTTCAAATACGTTTTAGCATTGTGGTTCTAGTCTTTTTTAAACAATCATATATGATTCGTCCCGAAGAATCAGCCTTTAAATAAGAGTTTTGCTTCCACTAACGAAAGCTAATCGTATCTTTCAGAAAGCTCCATACCAATTAAAATTTATGCAGCATTCACTGTTACTCTATGCGCAGGCTATGTGGGAAGGCAGAATAAAGAGGCTTTTGTTAGCTTATCTCCCCGAAAAAATAGCTCCCTTTGCTGTTGAAAAAAATAAACTCGCAGAGGGGAAGTTTCAAAGTCTTCCTTCAATTTCATTACACCATTTATGTGGCTGTTTCTGACAAGAAATTTTGCTTTTATGTAAAACAACTATATTTTGTAGTCATTATCCGTAATCTACTCCCCAAACACTTCAGTAGCTCTACTTTGCATCGCTTGCAAACTTAAATGTTCTATGATCATCAAAGGGCAACAACCTCCACAATAACCAGCCTTCAATTCGATTTTCCGTTCCTGGGTAAATCGGAAACATAGATTGCCGTGCTACTCATAAACCTTCATCACCAAAGCAACTTAAACCGTCCAAAGAATGAGTGCGTTTGCTAGTTAGGAATAAATTTGTTTTATCATTAATTAATTCATTATTGAGCTATTAACGTTTTGCAAACAGACGTACAGAACGTAATGTTAAGAAGAACTAAACGTTTATTTTCATGATATGGGTTTAGAAGCTGCAATGAATTATAATTAATAATTTTTATGAAAATAAAACTTTTTACTTACCTGATTTCAATGTTTCAATGCCATTGAAATACCAGAAGCCTTTGTTGAACAATTCCTAGAGATAGAAGTTAAATAACAGCATAAGCAATGTCAAAAACGGAATTTCACGATTGACAATATACGTATGACATATCCGTGAGGAACTGGAGCAAGATTATATCATAATAATTAAATGCAATCAATGGAATGTGAGGAAATTCATAAAATACAATCAGATGGTGTGATCTATCCGTCATAAGTCAATTTGTATGATAAACAAAAGTATTAAAAGTTCAAAGATATTCGTAATTCCTAGCACTGCTATCTTTACTGCAAATTTCTCTGTCGATTTTGCTATTTATTTTCTTAGCGGTTTACACACAAATATTCAGTTACTAGCAGTATCGCCCGGCGTTGCTCGGGTTTGTAAGGGAAATAACTATAAAGCATTTTTAGAGAGTTATAGCCAAAAAATGGAAAAAAAATGATGGTAAATTTTTTTTTAGTTAAAAAGGTCGAGTTGCGTCCCCTAGACAGTCTGTGGTTTGTGTTTCTGATTCTCGACCCCATGTCGAATTTATCGATTTTTTTCAGAACTGGGGAAACTTTTCTAAATTTTCGCTGCGTTAGTTTTGAATTATGACATTGGGCTATGTGTGTGTCAAGTTTCATCAGAATCGGTTGAAAGCCGTGGTCAGGGTGAGGGTACAACCTAACAGACACACAGAAACACACACAGACAAACTGCCGTTTATATATAGAGAGATTTAACACTAATTGGCGGCTTCATCAAACAACTGCTGCTTCTGTGGCAGTTGTTGTTCTGTGTTGGACATGTTTTACTTCGGCTCATAAAACAACAGATGTTTTTTTTTTTATTTTTTGGTTTGTTTTAACTTAACATTTCGTCAAATGAGGGTCTTATTTTCACTATGTGAAGAAAGGGACTCTGAATGATGGTCGTTAGAAGTACCTTTCTTGCAACAATTTCTCCATGTCGTAAATTTTAATATTAAAAAATATGGCGACATTAGAACACACGACTGCTACGCAGTATGAAATAAAAATAAATGCCATGACAAGGTCATTGAATAGCGGCGATTCCTCTTAACTCAACTCAAACATCAACAACAACAAATAAGTCTGAACTCACAGAGAGATAAAACTATGATGGTTCTCCCAATAATGTGGAAATCCCCAACGCAAGAGCCAATAGGAGTTTCCTAAATGACTTGCCAAAAAAATGTCACAAAATTTCATGGAGACCGAGTCACCTGACCTCCAGGATCATGTCTATAATGACCAGATTAGAGAATTAGTTGAGAGGAAATAGTTAAGAGGTAATCGTCACCAACCGGTAGGGATTATCCCTGAAAAGTATTATTAGATTAAAGTTGATAAAATTTAGTAAAGAAATAAAGAGAGAGCTAGATAGTAACCTTGAAGAGTGTCTTAAGAAAGGTATTGGAGCTGACGCTGACGGTGAGATTGGCCCTTGACCATTTCTTCAACGCTAAACACGAAGGCTACGTGGACAGTGCTTGGGTGCGTGCTCTAAGCAATGAGGGAACGAAAGCGGTTTGATAGATCCAGGTGGCTGAGCCGCAACCTAGGAACAAATCCACAATTCTATATTTGATGTATCTCGAGGGATGCGTGCTAATCGATTCCAGATTGATATGTGCGGCTTTTCAGTGGTACTTCGCTCAACTCTTCGGGATAGGAGTGGGAGAGAGATACTGGGTGGATTTTACTGCCTACTTCGACGTCCTGCCGCGGCTCTCGTTAAGGGATTCGAAGTTCTGCGAAAGGTTAGCAACCTAGGAAATACGCGAAGCGATGGCTGGTTGCAGGAGAGAGAAGTCGCCAGGGCTGGATGGCCTACCCTGCGGGATTTATCTTTGTATGCTCTAAGATTGTTCGGGTGTCGCTTGGTAGATGTCTACTGCAGGAGACAGCAGAACAGTAGAATTTCCTACTTCTACGAAAAGAGCTGTAATGATGCTGGTGAGAAAATATCCTAACAAATAGGATGATTTTTAACAACTTCTGGACCCTAACTCTACTAAATGCAGAGTTGAGGATTTTGACCAAGCTGTACGCAAAGAGGTTAGCGCTTGTCGCCAATACACTGGTAGGTGAGACACGGGCTCAAATCCACTGACAAAGATCAAAGACATTGCATTCAACTTTTAAAATAAACGACATTATCTCATGTGGTAATCTTTGATTTAAGTTTTTTTTTCTTGTTCATGCTATTGTTTTTGTTGTTGTTATTGTTGTTGCTTAGGAGTTGGCAGGTTGACAACAGTGACTGTTGCATTGATTTTGCTGTTGATGGTGATTGTGTCGATGTTAGTGTTAGATAGTGGTGGTAGTGAAGAACGATTTATAGATAGCTAGAGAGATAGAGCGAGAGATAGAGCGAGAGAGAGAGATTGAGAGAGAAAGAAAGAGAGAGAGAGAGAGAGAGAGAGAGAGAGAGAGAGAGAGAGAGAGAGAGAGAGAGAGAGAGAGATGGTGCATGGTCTCATGGCTGGGATGCTGCAACCAGGATTGCGAAATCGTGGTATCAATTCTTGGGCCGCGTTGTGTGTTGTGTCATCGAAATTCCGTAACTTGAGGTAGCCGTAATGCGCGGAAGTATGCATAATTAATAGCAAAAAAAAATAATAATAATAATACTAATAATAATAATAATAATAAACACTCAGTTGATTTTCTATTCGGTGTCTCCAGGCATAAACTTTACCTTCATTAAACATTTAATCTTTTTGAAAAAAATTAAAATTAGCAACATAAGATAAACGTCTTGATTCTTTCTAATCGAGTCAGCGTCTATAACTTTTTTAGGGGTCCCTGTGGTTAGTCAGAGACTGTGAAGGGATTATCCTCAAACTGAGGAACTGGCTAAATACTTGTAACAAAGGGTCTCCACTAAATACCCCTTTGGACCTGTTATGTTGTTAAGCGTCAGATTAAGGCTCCCGCCCATTAACAGAAGCAGTTCGTCCGTAATCTATCACGGAGTTTTCTGTCACCAAATCTTGCTTCCGAGGTTTTGTTCGGTCCGCGGCAATGGTGGAAAACATTTATTCAGAGTGCTACATGGCAAGATCGAATTCTCACCGCGGAGTTGCGAAGTGAACTTTTTAATTACTCAGCCACACATGCGTCCATGTTACTAGGAGATGGCTATTAATTATTACTAAGATAATTTGCTATACTTTATCATAGCTGTTGGTATCTTATTTTCATTTTCGTTCCTGAAAATGAAAAGCCGTAGTAATTTACTTTCCTATTATTTGAAATGCGACAAAGTAACAAAACTGAAGAAAATACTTCGATCTCATAGCATCTTCTTGTTTTCTGAAAATATTTCTCATTTCTGAAAATTCTCATTACTCAAAACATTTGAAATCTTCAGTATGATTCTAGTAATTCTCAAACTGTATTTTGTCTTCATTAACCAATTCTAAAATGAAATATCCCAGTATCTGTTGCCCTTCTTAAAATCCTGAAAGTCACTTTGAACACACAAATAGGTCACATAAAAATATCGACCTGCCTCCCACATTATTGACATGCTTTATACATATCAGTTTTTCCCTCATTTTATCAATAACAGAAGGGTGAAGATCGATTTCCACTTCTTCAAAATATGACATGAGTTTTATTTCCATCTTCTTCAAACAACTTAGATCTAATATAATGTTAACACTCTAGAAGGAAAATAATTTCACTACTTACTCGCGTTGCAAAGTTACCAGTGGCTAGACTCATTAAAATCACCACGTAGAAAACGTTTTTCTCTGAAATTCTGAGACCAGTCATGGTTGAAGGTGAAACATATTTCGTAATTTTGTCAATCGGAACAAACTTTATATAATAAATAAATAAATAAATAAATAAATAAATAAATGATTGTTCCCTGATGGATCTAATACAAGAAGATTTATGATCGAGTTGTTATTCAAAAGAAATGTCTTGAATAAATTATTGTGAGCACGTTGATACAAACGTGCAACGGGGTTTTTCAGTGGAAATTCAATTCAGTTTCAATAGGTAAGTAGAGGTAAATAGAAGAATATCTTCGAAGCACTTCAGTTGAACATCTGATGGATTAGAAGGGAATGGTAATTGTTTGAAGTTTTTATTAGTTTATCAGTGAATTCGTGTCAAGTATATACTCATGCACGTGCATAAATGTGTGCAGCACAGACAACCAGGCAGACAGACAGATATATGAGTGTGTGTGTGTAGAGAGAGAGAGAGAGAGAGAGAGAGAGAAAGAGAGAGAGAGAAAGAGAGAGAGGGGGCAGACAGAGAGAGAGAAAATAGATAGATAGATAAATTATGCAATAGCATAAATCAAATTTTGTTTGTTTTCTGCTTTCTCCGTTTTAGACAAGATTATCTTACATAAAAGATTAAGATTTGGGAACTATTTTTAGAGAACCGTTGCTAAGATCTCTAAACCCACCCGGAAAAGATAAAGACAACTAAATAAATATAAAGCCATAAATTTAGGGACATTCAATGAAAGAAGTATTCACTCAAGTTGACAATATTTTATATTGCAACAGGGATTTCAAAGACGATTCAAGATCGGTTTCTTTTGACTAAACACCAGACTTTATCATTTTAAATTAGGGGTGGAGCAACAAGTGGGATGTCATGACATATATACTGTTCTCAAGTTCTTTAACAGTTTGATTATAGAATCAGTTTTACTTCGCTGGTTTTTTACTTTTTTTTTATATTTTATTTATTTATCTCTTCTCGCTTTTCGTCGTCTGCCCGAAAGGGATTTCACATTGATTTCTAGCATTGTCACGCGACCAGAAATTTAGATGATACACTTGAGGAAATAACCCACAGCATATGACTGGTACATTTTTGGATCGATCCCCAGTAGGATGAAGACAAAGTTGATGTCAGTGGGAATAGAACTTGGAAAGCAGAAACACAATTCAGCTCTTCCTACGTTCAAATGATGATGATGAAAAGGCCAGAAATATAGTGAGAGAAGAGTACAGTCGATTTAAAGGACATGGCTGCTACTTCTTTTAGTGACCATAGAAAAATCAAGTCAGTGGAGGAGCCTAGACGTTGTTGCTCTACCTACTAGAAATAACAGCCAAAACATACTCAAACTATGACTTACTGCACTTAAAAAGGACACATTTATATGATTACTATATGGCCAAAATTCATTGTAGGTGAAAAACAAAATGAGGATTATCACGTCTGGAATATCTTCGGCCAAAAGCCTTCTCGGTCAAGGACGAACTGGTGCTAACATCCTCAGACAGATGAAAGAAAAAGTTGCCTTCCACGTTTTACAAACTAATAACGAAAAAATACATAACTAAATATCGCAATATGTTTAATCCGTTACTCTACATTCCGGTACCATTGACTTCAAACAGTTAATCCTTCTTCATTCCACCTTTCACAGTCATCTTTAAGCTATTCACTCCTAACATTGTCTCAGAGCTTCGAGAACTCTCTATTAGCTCAACTCCGTGCCACTTAACAGCCTCTTGTTATAATATCAAGTTTGGAAGGATAGCAAAGTCAACCACGGCAGGACATGACTAAATACCACCAAGTATTTTGTCTGATACTCGACTGATTCTGCCCCCCACCCCGCCTTTTAAAGTTTATTATTTCCTCTCACATGGATTCCCCCTGCCTCATGCGATCGTTGCTACCTCCCACTCCGAACTAAATCATTCTAATCCTCTCAGCCGCTTCTGGCTTTCCCCAGAATTTCCACTCCTCCCTTTCTTTCAAAAGGAGTAAAATATTTGTCTTTCTTGTTATGAATTCCCTCCTTTTAGATACATCCAACCGTTCGCTTGCATTGCCCTAAATTCGGTAGCTTACTTGACCTCCCCATCGCTCATACTACTACTCTACGAGGCCCCTAGCTTACGGTCATCGTAATCAATTGTTTTGATTACTGCACATCTTACTAAGTCCGTGATGCAGTATACACAGGTGGAACCGGGTGCCATTTAGAAGACAGGTTTCGTTGCATTCGCTGGAGGTTCATAACAATGCTTGGGCAGATTTCAAACCCATAACTTGAGACTTCGATCAACACGGTTCTACCGTTGATCACTTCTCAGCCTGCGGCGATTCTCTAACATTAATTTTAGTGTGAGCTACAGACACAAAGTAAAGGTTTGTCTTCATCCTGAACATCGTTTCTCGACAGGTTTCTTGTACACATCTCAGCTTCCTTCAAATTTCACCTTTCACCTCTCAACGCTCGAAAATTACATTTTTTTTTTTTTTTTTTGCTTTATGGGGTAACAAACAAACTAGTGGAGACGAGAATACATTTACCAAAGGTTTATCATTTTAGGTACAATAGGGCTTAAGTCGTCAGACATTTTTGTACAATTCCCTCAGGTTCGTTCCACGCTCGCTGCTGACATTCTTCTGTTTCCATTTTTTTCTCCCGGAAGCCCCTTTCTTTCCTACTGACCAACTTCCTAGCTAACCCGCATCGAAGTATCTGTCTACAGTTCGTCAGTCACGAATCCTTCCCTACATAGCTCCTACCTGTGCATCTATATCTATATATGTATATATATACACTTGCGTCGGAAATTAATTAGCACTTCTCAAATTTCTACATTTTCTTACATTTTCTTAATTTAATTAACTTATTATCAGAAACGAACTCGTTTTTAATCAAAAATTTATTAAAACATATCCCAGCACACCACATAATTGTTATTAATCGTGAAATTTAGTCAATATCTTGTTGCTCCTCCTTTGGCAGCAATGACAGCTGCTACGCGGGTCGGCATGCTGTCTATGAGTGCCTGCAGGTACTGTGCAGGGATGGCTCCCCCATGCAGCAAGAAGTGCCCCAAACAGCTCGTGTCGGTTCCTGTATTGTTGCACATTCAAATCCCTACCCAATCGACTCCAGAGGTTCTCAATAGGGTTCAGGTCAGGTGACTGGCCAGGCCAGTCCATGACCGTCACCCCATGGTCCTTGAAGAAACCGGTTGTGAGCTTGGCTGTGTGCGAAGGCGCGTTGTCCTGCTGGAGCAGTACTCCTCGCCACCAAAGAGGTATCCCGTATATCTATATGTATGTAAACGCATTGCCTGACTGTGTGTAGTGAGTCCAGTAATGGGGACAAACATTATGTCTCTCTGTGACTAAATATAATATGTGCTGTATATGCATTCCGTGCATTCACCCGATTTGTAATTCTTTGCTGCTTTATTTCTGCTCCATGTATCACCCTCTCCCCCCCCACCTCCAACACACTTCTCCCCATCCTCACTGACCTCTGCTTTGAACAGCAGAAGTCGTTGTTTCCTTTGCAATTGTCATTCTTACTATCTTTTAATCCTCATCCTAGTTATTGACAACTTTTTGCATTCTGTCTACCATTCCCTTTCCCTCCTCCTCCTCCTCCTCCTCCCACACACACCTTGTTTGCGTGTGTGTCTGTGTGTCTTTGTCCTTCTTTTACCTTTACCATGCACATTCTTAAGACTATGTCCCATTTCACTTGACCTGGTCAACACCCCCCTCCTCCCATTTCAAATTACATCAGTCGTGATGCAAACTTTGTCGCTTCTACTATCCCTCCCTCCCTCCCTCCCTCATTCTATAAGCACTCTAGTCATAGCACCTCATGCTGTCTTTTCCACCTCTTCCCTCCACCACCACCACCACCACCACCATACTCACACATTACTCTTTTATCGATCTCCATTATCCGTCTGCAATATCGCCACCAATACTATAATACTTTTATATATTCTCTCTCGGAAGAAGGGCAACATTTCGAAACGTTAGCTTCTTTCTCTTTTCATGACAAACTCAATTTACTGAGCTCTTCTAATTCAACCGACCTATTGACTTCTAATATTGATTAATGTCATACATTTTAAAGTAGGGCGCAGACAATTATATCAACCCTTGTATTTGATTGATATTTATTCTATCGACCCTGGAAGGATGGAAGACAAATATGCAACGAAATATCACAAGTTGTTCTATTCGTCGTTCGATCGATTCTGAATATCAAAAGCAAACACATCAGAAATCAATCAGAAAATTAATGCCTTTGAATTTGAATTTTAAAATTAAGGCTAAAGGCTTAATGACAATTAAGAGGGAATAATTTTTCTAATAAGTGCCAGCGTGGCTGTTTAGTTAAGAAGTTCGTTTCCCCACGACATGGTTTCGGGTTTACTCCCATTACCCGGCACTTTCTGCGATATATTTAAGTAGGATACACGAATGGCTATGCAAAACTTATATTTTAAACAAATTTTCAAAGAAAATTTCGTCGCCATTAGAATATGAACAGGACATTGTGTTATCAGTGAGCAGAATGCAAAGTGACGAATGATGCACCAAAGTACAAAAATAATTTCATTTTAGAAGTTTCTGCTTTCTTTAGCAATTTCCTTGAAAGTTTACCATAGGTAGTCCTTGTCCCTACAAAAGTTAACATGAACAGACTAGATGAGATATTACAAGAAAATAGGCGCCATAAATCACTGCACATTGGCTTCTGTTTGGTTTAACCAATCTACTTATTATTTTTTCTTTCTTTTTGGCAAAATACGGAGGTGGGGGGGGGGTCATTTATAAAATGGCATCCAGTGAAAGGGGGCCGCTGAGCTCTAGAAGGTTGAGAACACTGCCCTAGACCGACGGAGCTTCACTTATACACACTTAAGCATAAAAAAAGACGACAGATTTTGTATTGTTGCTGTTATTTAAACTTAGGTCAGCCTTGATCCAACCGAACATTTACCAAAGTCGTTCCAGCCGAAACCATTTTGTCACATGTTCGGAAAGCTTTATCTAAAACTGCGTCATATTATATAGTATCCTTCCTCTCTTGTTAACAGCAGTTCATTATGATTTCAGAGATGTTACCCTGCTAGTTCCATCTCGCCCGTGTCGCACCGCTACTACTGATAAACTCAAAACACTAATGGCCGAAGAGGTATTAAAGGCATCAGACGTCATTCCCGATGCTAATGGATGCTGTAATTGAGAGTGGATGGTCAGATACGAGCTGGACAAGAAACTGATCAGAGGCTCCAACGCGGTCTCGTGAATTAATGGCATTGTAAATCCTTACGGTCTGAATCGAAAGAAAAAGATTTTGCATACAGAAGACATAATGACAACAATGAATCTATACAAAGAGAGAGGGGGGAGGGGGGCACACACATCAGTCAAAGCCCAATTCAACCAGCCATATTGCAAGTATGCGAGAGAAAAAGAGGGGAGAGTTTTTACTTACTGAGTCTATTGTAACCTCACCACTAAAACCGCAAAATATTTCCGTTTCATTTTAAAAACTGGTTTCGTCCACCCAATTCTTGGCGAACAAGAAGCCTTGACAGAAAATCCCATCATTTACGTGATTAGAATACCAACCAACATCTTTTCAAATTACAAAGTGTGTACGTACGTATGTATGTACGCACGTATATGCATATATGTATGTGTGCATGTAAACCAAATGCATATGTATGTATGTGCATTTACGAGTATATTTGTACTTATATATATGTGTGTATGTGTGTCTATACATGTGTATATATATATGTACACACATATGTATATATGTACATGTATATATATGTACATGCATACACGTGTGTGTACGCTCACAATACACTCACAAAGTTAAAATTTCAAAAGCTGTCAGCTTAAATTCTAGTCACGTAAACATTGCGACTCTTTGTCAAAGCTTCCTGTTCGTCAACAATTGGAAAAAAAATTGCCACTCGTCCATTGTTTTTTGCTTTTAATTTCAGCAATAGCAACAAAAGTATTTCCAGTTTCCCTGCAAACAAAGAATTATTGAATAAGGCGGCAGCTTATCAAAACGATGTCATTCTACCCAGCAGATACAAGAATATAAAACTGTCAACGCCCCTAACCTTTCCAAACTAAGAAAAAAGGCTGAAATATTCTACAGGCTAAACATCTTTTCACATTAAATGTTACGCCTAATACTGGTGATGCCTTCCTAGCTTTAATCGATATACACGCCCCCACTAGCTATAAATCTAGAAAATTATTTATCAGACATAATCTTAAATTAAGTTACAGTTGCACAACCAACAAAACAAGATATTATATTCCATACACTCCACAAAAGAAGAAAAGCCAATGACTCAGGGACTAACACCAACGTTTATCCGCTAAATACGACCAGTAATGCTGAAGCAGTGATGTATGAAGCTGAGGTTAGCTCCACCAAACTAAATCCCGACATGACACATAAGTGCTAATTAGTAATGACCATGAGAAAGTCAGAATGAAGATAATCAAACAACATTTTTAGAAGTAACGGAAAAAGAAACATTAGTAAAATATACGACTACATCTATCGATTAAAAGGAAACACTTCCAGTTATAAGAATATCCTTTACTACTCTAGGCACAAGGCCCGACATTTTTGGGGAGGGGTTCAGTCCATTAGATCGATCCCAGTACGCAACTGGTACTTAATTTATCGACTCCGAAAGGTAATGTGGACCTCGGCGGAATTTGAACTCAGAACATAAAGACAGATGAAATACCTATTTCTTTACTACCCACAAGGGGCTAAACATAGAGAAGACAAACAAGGACAGACAAACGGATTAAGTCGATTACATCGACCCCAGTGCGTAACTGGTTCTTAATTTATCGACCCCGAAAGGATGAAAGGCAAAGTTGACCTTGGCGGAATTTGAACTCAGAACGTAAAGACAGACGAAATACCGCTGGGCATTTCGCCCGGTGTGCTAACGATTCTACCAGATCGCCGCCTTTCCAATAATATCAAATCGAAGATAATTAGAAAATCAACACCGTGTAAGAACGGATGTAAAAAGAAAAACCCTTCCACAACTATGTCACGTTGCCTGAAAATAAAGCTCAACTGCCCACTGTATAAAGCAGAGGTGGGGAAACTTTTTAGTGCGGCGGGCAAAAATTTCCAAAGAAAAGGTCCGTGGGGGGATCAGAAGTCCTGACTCTTGTATCTTTGTAAATCATAGGCGTAGGAGTGGCTGTGTGGTAAGTAGCTTGTTTACCAACCACATGGTTCCGGGTTCAATCCCACTGCGTGGCACCTTGGGCAAGTGTCTTCTACTATAGCCTCGGGCCGACCAAAGCCTTGTGAGTGGATTTGGTAGGCGGAAACTGAAAGAAGCCCGTCGTATATATGTATATATATATATATGCGTGTGTGTGTTTGTGTGTCTGTGTTTGTCCCCCTGGCATTGCTTGACAACCAATGCTGGTGTGTTTATGTCCCCGTTACTTAGCGGTTCGGCAAAAGAGACCGATAGAATAAGTACTGGGCTTACAAAAGAATAAGTTCCGGGATCGAGTTGCTCGATTAAAGGCGGTGTTCCAGCATGGCCGCAGTCAAATGACTGAAACAAGTAAAAGAGTAAAAGAGTAAAAGAGTATGTCTGTGTATAATTCGATATACATTAATAAAGATAAGTTTAACACATTAAATTAACGCATAACATCTTCATTAACGCCGCCACTGAATGTAGGACGTTTATATTACTTATGAGGCATTCTATATTTTTCAAAATGTACCTATCCTAATGTTGGAGAAATCATAACAGTCAAGAACAGACCGAATTTAATTTTGAAACATTACATTAGTACCTAATTAGTATTATGACATATTTGAACAAATTTATTCTGGTGATAATTTTATAAAAGCTAATCAACCTTAACTTTAAAATTTGGCTGTGTTTAGTGAGAAGGATGAAACTACTTTTCTTTTTTTTTTTTTTTTTTGGAAAGTTTAGGAATATCACGTCTTTGAAGAAACTGCTATTCTTAGTTCATTTCTCGGGTTTTCGTTAGTAAGTCTGGTACGAAGACGATTTTTTGCATAATTCAATTTGGAAATAACTGCTCACACTAAGTTGTTGAAAATTGAGATACAAATTTTAAGGCATTTTTATGTAAAGTAGGGTATTTCTCAGGATTGATGGGTTTGTAGAAGTCCAATAAAGACAAATTACTGTATTTTGATTTTATTAAGTTCTCCGACTGCTAATCAATTCTAATTGCAAGGAATCCAGAGTTTCCTCAGGACACATATCAAAAGGTGTTTCAAAAAACACATGTGGTTCGATTTTATCTTGTATTTCTTCAAGTCTACTTTCAAATTTCTTCAAAAGACTTTCACACTCATCAGAATATTCCATTGTTGATTCGGGATTTAAATCGCCCAGTTTGGGAAAATGTGTGAAGCACTTTCTTTTCAGCTGTGTGACAAATAAATGAAGTATCGATTCAAAGCTTTTGATATGAGAAAGCAAACTGGTTATTAGCCGATTGGAGTCTTGTAGTTTCAAGTTCAAATTATTTAAATGTCTAGCTATATCTACTAAAATGCTAAATCACTTTGAAACTTTTTATCTTCCATTTCTATAATAGGAACACCTTTAATAACCATAAAAATTTTCACTTCTTCCTTCAGTTCATAAAATCGCTTAAGCATTTGGGCCTTACTTAACCACTTAACTCACCATATTCGGCTTCAAGATCTTTCAAAAATTCTTTAACTTCCCTATTATTCAACCCTTTGCTTTATATCAAATTATCGGCCTTACTTACAACTTTCATTACATTGCCCATCTCGAGAGATTTTGCACATAAACTTTCCACATGAATAAAGTAGTGACACAATTAAAGTTTTCGAATCCAAAAGATGCTTCTTAAATTCATTCTTAATCAGAGCTAGGAATCCTTTTTCACGACCTGCGGCACCAACAGTAGTAAGATCACTCATTTTTTCATACGCTAAATCAAAATCGTTTAAGGCTGAGTCGACCATTTGGAATAAGTCTTCACCTCTAGTTGTTCCATGCATTGATTTTAAGGCAAGAAATTCTTCCCGAATGTTGAATTTTGCAATTATTCCACGTATAAATATTGCCATCCGAGCAGTATTAGACAGATCAGTTGTCTCATCAATGGCTAATGAATACAAAACGAATTCTGTTGATTCACATTTTAGAGAATTATGAATAATCTTTACACTGTATCTTCTATCATCCTTCGGCTTTCATTTCATATAAAAATTAATTCGATACATGTAATATATTTTTAGTTTTCTCAGCTAAAGTGTAGTTGGGTCTCAAGGAGGTGGTACAAACCAAGCAACATGTGTTTCATAGAGAAATAAAATTTCCATTCAAATGGCAATTACTGGACGATTTCTGTTCGTGTTCGACCGTTTTAAGTCGTAGTGGAAACCTGACCTATGTTGCAAAGAGGCACACGAGTACTGTATCAATTTTATAATTGAAAAATTTACTTTATTTTGTACATACTAATATATCAGCCTGTGAATGCAATAAAATGATCTCGCAGGCGGGGGTTCCTCCACTCCTGGTATAAAGCAATCATCACTCTCCTGTAGAAAAACCGACATTTTAAATTCCATGCAATAACAGCAGGCACACACGCACATAAATATGCGTGTGTGTGTGTGTGTGGTGTGTGTGTGTGTGTGTGTGTGTGTGTGTAGATTAAAGATGGTGGGGGGATATAATGGTGAAGTATATCACAACACATTAATGGCCATACGGTAAAAATATAAATGAACAGCTAAACCGTCCAAGAAGTCTGCTGGTGTTTGGTAATCTGACATTCCAAGAGTCTCCAAATTTGAAGAGAACATCAACGTCGTGTAAAACAATAATAAAAGCAAACGTATGGCTTCTACGGTGTCACCACAGTCGTTCCTAAAAGCGAACGTATGGCTTCTAAGGTGTCGCCACGGTCGTTCCT
>NC_043013.1:23783930-23801430 GCF_006345805.1 Octopus sinensis
TGTAGTTCTCCTACCGCTTTATTTAGGAAAGAGAACATCGAAAATAACGGTCACAGATATTCCTCCCAAAATAGATGTGGCCTTTGTCATAGCAGGGATTCTCTTAGGCAAAGAGGAAGAAATTGCCATTCTTCAGTCTAAGAGATATCGCCACATGAACTGGTATGGACAAGATTTAGAGCTTGTGATCCAAGAAAACCCCTCGGACTTGGAAAAATTGCCCAGTTCCCTCACCATTGGAGATAATACCAGCATGATGGTAATAGTCGAGGGGAGAAAGTCCAGGTGTTATAAATGTGGCGAGAAAGGCCACATAAGGTCGAGCTGTAAGAAAACAGCCAAAGAAAATGCTGCAGAGGCAAGCACGACGCCGAAGACAACGATCACACCGCTAGAAATAGCAGCCACGTCGCGCACCCCAATTGCCGAAGTTCAGCCGACAGCGGGAGAAATCAACAACAACAACAACGACGACGACGACAACAACAACAACAACAACAACAACATCCAGGAGTGGGTCACCATAGAACCTTCAAAAAGAAGACGGAAACGGAAAAACCCACCCTCTTCAGATACACAGGACTATGCTCCGAGACAGACAAGCACACCAACACCCACAAATACAATCGCAAACACACACGTAGCCAAAAAAACACGCACACTGGAAAAAGCACACACAAACACACACACACCTACCACAAGCACACACACCTACAAACACCCACGCTTCTACAAGCACACACACACACACACACACACCTCCACAATCGCCTAACAAAAAAAAGAAACACCTTCACGGCGATAAATAAAAATAATAAACTATTAAGAGAAAAAATTATTTTAATGAAATCGTCGAAAAAATATATCGCAACAGATGTAAATAATGCTATTTCTGAAAATGTCGAATTTTATACTATAGATAACTCTGACTATTTTGAACTAAAAAAATCTTTCTCCCTGTCGACCTGGAGGGGGCGGAGGAGTGGCAGTGCTGGTCAGGAAAAACCTGTATTTAGAGATTAGAACTGTCTTTATAGATCCGGAAGGCATGTTGGTCGTTTTGGATGTGACGCACAGCAGTGGTAAAGTGTTCAGGCTGGTCGCTGTCTATGCTCCCTGCGAAGGAAAAGTCGGGCAGAAAGAGTACTTCAAAAGCCTAGAGAATTTTCTTGGCACGTTGAACACGTTAGTATTGCTAGGTAACTTCACATAATTCGCGATGCACGCGTAGACTATGTTGGCTCGAGAAAGAATAGGAGGGGATTACCTCACCTCAACGATCTGCTAAGTCTATGTTGGCTCGAGAAAGAATAGGAAGGGATTAACTCACCTCAACGATCTGCTAAGTCGTTTCGAATTGGCAGATCGATTCAGACTGGACCACCCAGACACTCCAGCGTGGACCTGGGCAAGAAACGACGGGTCGTCCAGATCTTACATAGATAGAATCATAACTAGAAGGAAAGATAAGAAAATACTTAGCTGTCCACAACACCATATCGTCAACTACAGCGATCACAAATTAGTGACCTGTACGCTCGACATAGATAGCATGTGTAGACGAGGTACCGGTTACTGGAAGCTAAATAAGTCACTATTGGACTGTGAAGCCTACAGGAATCGGATTAAACAATTAGTAATGAGGGCGTTAACCGGATCCATTATCAACAACAAATGGTGGTACGCCCTGAAAAGAGCCATCAAATTTGAGTCAATTAGGTTTAGCAAAGAACTAGCTAGTGCTAGAAACAAAGTAGAAAAGGCAATAGACGAGGCAATGAGGTCAGGCAGTGCATCGAAAGTGTTAGCGGCGAGGTTGGCACTCGACCAACATCTCAAAGCTAAACATGAAGGGTGCATTGTCAGGGCTAAGATCCGTGCAATGAGACAGGAAGGGATCAACGCAGCCGGATGGGCCCGGGTAGTAGAGGGCCAGCGTGGCAACAACTCAACCAGTCGATCTTTGACGGGCCCAAATGGTCGATTAGTAAACGAACCCGAGGAGATGTGCAAGGTGTTTCACGATCATTTCGCCCAGCTATTCGGGAGGAGCGGCGGACTGGAGCGCGGGGAGAAGCTCTGAGACTTCCTAGCCGGTTCGCCGCGTCTATCGAGCCGGACGCGGAATCTTGTGAGGCGCCAATCACAGCCAAAGAAGTCGAGGATGTGTTGGCAGACTGCGGCGGGGACAAATCACCGGGACTCGATGGTCTGCCTTACGAACTCTATAGTAGCATGCCAGACTTGTTTGGGTACCTACTTGCATGCGTGTACACCAACTGGCAGCAGAACGAGAGAATTCCTAAGTCTGTGAGCCGAGGGGTGGTAGCGCTGTTAAGAAAGGACCCAAACAAGGGGGATTTAATTGATAATTTTCGGCCCATCACTCTGCTTAACGCAGAGTTGAAGATTTTGGCCAAGGTCTTAGCAAAAAAGGTTGGCGCGGGTCGTGGGTGAACTTGTTGGCGAGGCTCAAACTTGCGCCATCCCTCGACAATCTCCACTTTCTACGCTATGCCTTAGAAAGGGTAAATAGGATTCCTGGCAAGGGTGGGGCTATGGTCCACTTGGATCAATCGAAAGCGTTCGATAGGGTGGACCATCAGTATCTGGCGGCGGTCCTCACGGCGGCTGGCTTCGGCCCGACCTTCCATGGATGGATCAACGCTTTATACAGCAACATCGAATCGGTAGTTCGGGTGAATGGTTGCTTTTCGGAGCCGTTCAGCATTGAACGTCCGGTACGTCAAGGGTGTCCTCTCTCCCCGCTTATCTACGTTTTGGCCCTCGAGCCGTTGCTGAGGAGGTTGGAAACTATGAGAGGCACTCCGCAAGATCTAGGGTGCGGAAAGTCAGCTTCGGCGTATGCGGACGACATCATCGTCACCGTATCCCGAGTCGAGCACCTACAGTGGGTGGGTGAGGCCTTAAGGGACTACGAAGCAGTGGCAGGAGCGAAAGTCAACCGGGATAAATCGGTCGGCTTGCAACTCGGCACCTGGAGGGGCAAGTTGATGTTTTCCGACACCGTCGTAGGACGTTGGACGGAAGGGCCGGTGAAAATGCTTGGAACCTGGTTAGGTCCAGATCTCCAGATAGAGAAGAACTGGAGCGAGGTGGCTCTCCTAACTCAGACATGGTCTGAGCCGAAGCTGTCCTTGAAAGGGAGTGCGGAGGTTACAGAGGTGTTTATCGCCTCTGTAATCACTTACCGCCTGACCGTCGTGCCTTGCCCCGATTCGTGGCTGAACAAACCTGAACGCATGCTCTTTCGCTTTTTGTGGAGGGGCAGCAGACCTCTTGTAAGGCGCTCTATTTGCTGCCAAAAGCCGCTGAAGGGTGGGTTAGGGATGCCGTGGCTAAAAATGCGCAGACATGCGCTCAGGCTTAGGCACCTCTGGCTTTACCTGGATGGTGAGCAGGTGTGGTCTCCGTTCGTCAAGCTGTTATTTCCACAGTTCACATCGTTTAACGAACTGAACCCATGGATCAAGTGTAGACCGAGGTTAAGCGTGTGGCATGTAGAGTGCCATTAGGCACTCGTGCTTCTCTCCCAGTCGGGCAACGCCGGTGGCGGGGGTACTACCTCATTCTTCTATAGAGGGTTAGTAGAGTTTAAGTGTGATGACGTCCTGGGAGAAACCCTGGACTTCGACGAAAATCAACTGGCCAGCCTGTTCCAAAGAACATTCGGTCCGGGGCCTGTGGATAATTACCAAAAGTCCCTGGCCTGGTAATGTTACAGAGGAGCTTTACCGGTTCGAGATAAGCTCTTTAGACATGGGTGTGCACCTTCGCCGGTTTGTGCAAGATGGGAGAGGGACAGTGAAACTGCCCTGCATGCGATTGTGCAATGCCCTAAGGTGACTGAACTCTGGGCTTATGTCGAACACCTGCTGTCGCATTCGAGAAGAGTACAACTGTCGAGCGAATATGTAATTAAGATAGTTCCGCCGACCTCCCTGAATAGGGAAGAGCGAGCCTGTTTTCTCTCGGTAGTTGCTATGGCGAAAGAAGTAGTATGGAAGACGAGAGTAAAAGGAATTGCAACAGGTATGTTTATCTCCAGTCTCGAGCTAATCGACTTTTTCGTTTTCCACATTAAACGGAAAATAAGGCTGGAGAAGAAATGCCTGTCGCAAAGTGTGTTTCGTAAAAGATGGAAGTCTATAGCAAGTATGTTGTGAGTGAAGGAACCTGTTTAATCAAGAATGTAAAAAAGGAGAAAGCAAAGTCTTCAGTGTGAGTATGTGGTTTGTGGGGTCAACCACATCCTCCGCTTCATTTTTTGTAGATCACTCATTCTCATTTAATTGTATATATTTTAATTGTTTGTTTATTCATACGTTTCATCTCATTCGATACCCTGACCCCAACGTTTGTTTTGTCCCCTCTTTTTCTCAACCTTATGGTGAATAAAGAAATACTCTCCCTTTCCCTCTCTTTCTCTCTCTCTCTCTTTCTCTTTCTCTCTCTTTCTCTCTCGCTCTTTCCCTCTCTTTTTCTCTCTCTCTCTCCCTCTCTTCCCCCGTCTCTCTCTCTCTCTCTCTCTCTCTCTCTCTCTCTCTCTCTCTCTCTCTCTCTCTCTCTCTCTCTCTCTCTCTCTCTCTCTCTCTATCTGTTACGTTAGAAGGATTGTGCTGATGGAGTGTTCCGTTTTTCTCTGAAAAAGAAGAAAAAAGTCGAGTGAGCGGCTAAGAACCAGTTCTTGTAAGAGAACGCGATAACTTATAGTAATCGTACGACATACAATATGAAATAGAAAATCAGAGGAAATATTTCTAGAATCAGTTGAATATCAAGAAACTTATGAATAGAACAAACAGCGCAAATATTTGTGAGTTCGTATGTCAGAGAGATTCTATCAGCAGAAAATATACAAACATGATTAAATAAAGGAAAATCTATAAAGTAGATATAAATACAGCAACAGAAAAATTATGCTTAGTATTTTCGAACACTTTAAGATAGATTCAATGTGGAACACCTAACAGAATCATTTACGATACATAATGAAAGCCTGTAATACAAAAGAAATTCACTCGCAGACTTTTTCTAATTAGGTTACGCAAAGAGATTTAAGGGAAATAATTACATAGAGTTATTTCCCTCGATGCAGTTGTCCCTGTCAAAATTAAGAATGAGTTTGGAAAATTAGTTAATTATACCAAAGGAAAAAAATTACAATTTTTTAAAATTAAAAGTTAGATTTTTTACTCGGAATATCAAGCTTTTTACTTGCAAGACTGAGAAAACATTGCATAATTTATTAGGTTAGAAAACTCAAGTTTTCCTAATAAATTCAAGGCAAAAGATTTAAAAAAGTTATTTCCCTTTAAACATAAACTTTGAATTGTTTCTGTGATTTTTAGGATATATTTTTCAACTTCGAAACTAGAATCTCTAATCTCAAAGAGGACATTTCATAATTTGGAAGACTTATGATTTAAGCAATTTCTTGGAAACATTGAAAGAGTTGAGATTAAGTTTATATAATGCTGTTAAGCGAGCAGTTTTCTTTTTTTTAAAGATATATCCAAATTCTTCAAAAGTAGCCCCAACGAAAGGCTTTTCTTTTTTAAAATTAACTTGAGACAATGGTGATTTTGTATTTTGCAAGCTTTCCAATAATAATTAGAAGGGATGTGTCAAATATAAAGACAAATTCTCGAATTTCTAATATTGGCACAAAGCCATGCATGTTTGGAAAGAGAATCTAGTTGATCAAAGGACCTCTGGTATTTTATTTTCATTGCTCCTGGAAGGAACAGTTAAGCTCATTAATATTTGAACTCAAATTCCAAAAGACCCATGAGGTATTTCATCCAGAGATTCTTTGTTTGAATAAGAGGAAATAATTCTTTCTGTTGTTTATTATGAATGTGAATGAAAAAAATTAATCAGTTAATTAGTCTTGTTGATGAAGCATTAATTATTTATTTAATAAAAGCAATTCTTTTAGGCCCTAAACTATGTTATCTGTTTACATAGATCATGATCAAATATCTTGATATATTTAATATAACAGCAATATTTTAAAGCTGTAAATATTTTAAAGCTGTATTTAAACCCACACACATGCAGTAGATTATTTCATATGCCGTAGAATTAAATTTAGTCAAAATATACTATATTCTGTATCTAACATTTGAATATTTAAGGTGAACTGCTGTGCAGAAACTGTTTGATAATTTTGACAGAGCTGCACAACAGTTCAGCTTAAAGATTAACATCAGAAAAACCAAAAGCCTTTACCAAAATCTAGTGAACCTAACTGCTCCAGTAAGAGAAGAAAACATCGCCTATTAGACATGAAAGGCTGGCCACGTGCAAAGCATTCAAATATCTAGACAGCACATACAGAATGAGCAGAGTTGTGCTTCATTTGACAGGCTGCAAGATAGGCATGTGGAAAACTAGCTCTTGTATGAAGTGTTGTTGTAGGTTGTATATTGTGGTCTTCCTTCCTTCATCCTTCCACTTCTAATGGAGAAAGAGAACTGCTATGCTACAGTGTCTCTTGGATATTCAAACGTGATGGAGATGGTATCCATCTCTGTCCAGGTTTGAACATGGGAGATTTTATCCAGGTACAAAAAAAGCGGGGGGGTAGAAAAAAGAAAGAGAAGTTGAGGAAGAAGAATGGAGCTAATGGTTCACTGATATTTGATTCATTAACCCTGAAAAGATATGAAAAGCTAAGTGGACCTTGACAGGATTTGAAATCAAATCACAGAGGGCCAGAATGAATATTACAAAGCCTTTTAACCAAACTTCTAAGAATTTGAATATTAATTGTTAAAGGAATGGACAAAATGTCTGAAGAGCAACACTGATCACTCTTTTCAAAGTATCTATTACTGGTGGGGACTGGGGACAGGGGTCAGGGGTCAGGGGATGAATTTACCCTGGCACCAGTTATTTGGTTGCAATGTTAAAAGCATTCAAGTATCCAGGAATAATCATTCCAAATTGTGAAAGTTATTCAAGTAAACTTTATGATTCATTGCCATAAAAATAATCAAGAGATCCACAGCAAAAGATAGAAATGGAGATCAAGTTAGGTTCTAATTGGTGAGCAACATCATTTAAAAATTTTAATTAATTTTGTATCCCTATTCCTTGGAATAACTGTTGCTGTTGTTTCTGCTGTTATTTACCTCCAGGTAGCCATGATTGAGCAAACCTGTAATTAAAGACATTAAATTTGATGATCTTATCATCAGTTTTACAGGTATTGTGCTCTCTACATTACATTATTCTATGTCCTTCAATTAAAAAGAACAAACTAGGGTATGACTTGAGGGAGATTTCACTATTATTTCTAGCAAGTTAGGCAACCACATAGAGACTTCATCATTAGTTTGATGTTGGTGTGTGATTGTTATTGTTGTTGTTGTTGTCGTCGTCGTCGTCGTCGTCGTTGTTGTTGTTGTGTTGTTGTTGTTGTTGTTGTTGTTGTTGGTGGTGGTGGTGGTGGTGGTGTGGTGGTGGTGGTCGTCGTCGCCGTCGTGATAGTGGTGGTATAAAAGGATTATCCCTAATCCAGGATGAATAACGTGCTTCTAAATCCTGAACCATTCCTGCAATTAAAACTGGAATTATATCCCCAAATGTCCGTGAATGAGTTCATGTTGGAGCCCCTACATAGTCACACACCACTTAACCCGTTAGAAGTGGTGAAATCTTCCTCATAATAACGGTCTGAAAGATGGTCATGGCCAGAATGCCTTCAGTTGTAGTTCTGTTGGATTACAACAGCTGAACATGAATGCATCCTTCAAATACTGATTTCAAATTTTGGCAAGTTTGGGGGAGGGGGAAATCAATTACATCGACCCCAGTGTTCAACTGGTACTTATTTTATCAATCCTGAAAGGATGAAAGGCTAAGTCAACCATGGCAGGATTTGAACTCAGAACATAAAGACAGATGAAATACCATCAAGCGTTTTGCTGAGCAGAATAACAATTCTCCCATTTAACATGAATAGATTCTTCAAATATCAAGAGAGCCAAACTTTCATCAAATATTGCCCGTTTTTGTTCTCCACAGTTATATGTTCATCTTGAAACTGTTTCACATAGAAAGTATGGCATTAGTCCCGATCGAGTGATGAAAAGGTTTCTAAGCCGGCCAAACATCACACAGCTTTTTTGACAGCTTGCCAAAAGCTCAAGTGTGTAAACAGCATATACATGTCTGACACTGGCCAAATATGATTCCTTTACACAATTGGCTGGTGTCTGTGATTAAATGTGCATTGATCAAGCATTGAGAAGCAGATCAATATTTCTTTAATGAATCCTCCGCTTAATGTCTTACAATCAACTGCGTTGGTCTTCTTTATGCTTTTGCAATTGTATTGAAAACATTTACTTACCAAGATGTATGTTGTTGTTGTTGTTGTTAACCCTGATCAAAACGTTTTTTGGCCATGACCATCATTTCACTGGATATTCATAAAGATGCCAGACCACAGACCAAACGGTCATGAGTTCAAACCTTACTTCAGCAATTATCAATTGTTTCTTGACAGATTGTTCGAGTAAGTCTGTTTGACTATCAACGAGTTGTACTACTACTACTACTACTACTACTACTACTACTACTACTACCACCACCACCACCACCACCACTACTACTACTACTACTACTACTACTACTACTACTACTGCTACTGCTGCTGCTGCTGCTGCTGCTGCTGCCGCCGCAGCTGGCATCAGCACCATCACCACCATTATCATCATCATCATCATCAACTGCTGTAGCCATACCAGTCACAGCATTGTCCCTCCACTTTTCCATCATGCTGTTATGATTGGATGGGTTTTCCAAAGCAGGGTTTTATGGATGATAGGTGCCCATTCTATCAGGAACTCTTTAGCCACACTCCCCTTCAACTCATAGCAACAAACTGAATCTATTCTAAAACCAGAATACTCATGATAAATGGAAGATACTTACAGCACTTTGGTTTGCCAAGTGGTCCTCCATCCAGCTCCCCACTTCATAATAATAATAATAATAATAATAATTGTGTACAGTGCTCAGGTGCACTACAACTCATCTAAAGTGTATATATAATCAGGTGTAGTTTCGGCGGATTTCGGAAAGCATGAGGGCCTTAAAGGATGCAGTGTCATGGCAGTCAACAACTGATGCAGGCAGTTTATTCCATGCTTCAGCAACTCTGAGCGTGAAGAAATGCTTCCGAAAGTCATGGGAGCTGTGTTGTTTTCTGACTTTGTAGGCATGTCCACGTGTGTTAGACACATGGAGATCAAAAAGGTGTTCAGTGTTGTTGTTGGTGAGGTGGTTGATAACTTTGTGGGTGTTTACCAAGTCCGTCGCCAGACGCCGGAGCTTCAGTGAATCCATTAAGATGAAAAGCAGTTTTACATGTTAGTAAAATATGAAGATTAAATGCGGATGATGCAGAGTGACTGAAGGGGGAAAAGAAAGGAAGTGAATTTACTCCACTGGACATGCAATGTGCAGGATTGACTGAATTGAGATGAGAGGAATCAGATGTCATATACAAGAGAGAAAACAGGGCTGACAGGGATATGATTGTATAAAGAATGGGTAAAGAAGGGGTAAGCAAAGAAAAAGAAGACTCAGGAGGAAACGTTGGCGGCTGAGCTCAGAAAGGTGAATTATGTGAAAACAATATCCATCATGTGGTGTCCGTTTTCATTGATGCATTTCGGAAGGTGTTCTTGGAAGTTGTTCTCCACTCTCTCCAACATTGCTCTGTGCATAGTCCCATGGTTTCAACTGTTGCCAAATGACCAATTTGTATGGGTGGAAATACAGGTCTTCATGCAAAATATACCTTACCGATCGATTACCGAAGCCAAGTTCAGTGGAATGCCTCCAAAGCGATTCGGACTCCGTATTAAAACTTGTCTGATACGTAACTGTCATAGGCAAACACACGATGTTCTATCGTCCACAGTGCCATGGCTTCACCTGAAAAGAAGAGAAAATGCTAAGACAGCATGGGCCGAATGGTACCTGTCAGACATATGTCCCTCCCACTGGGGCTGAGAAATAGCCATTTCAAAAACGTCTGTCCTCTCTGCCCCATCCAGAACCATTTTGAAGAAGTCCTGTCCAATCCCTGCATTCAGGGAAAATAAATATTAAATGATGATGATGATGATGATGATGTGTGTGTGTAGAAAAAAGTCTTCCAGAAATACTAGGAAAAAACCTATCAAGGGAGACAACTTAATAAGACGTTTCGTAATGGTTTATTCACTTGTTAAGAAACCCCAACCTGTCTTAATATTTCAAAATACAGTCTTTTCCTAGTATTATTACAGCAGATTTGAGTTGGTTTTTCCGATGATTTTAAGATTGGAGTTATTGGTCATCCTCATTATGAATAAACCATATTAAATAAAAGGATGCTGCAGTATTTATGGGTGTCTCTCTTTCGAAAGAATTTTTAGGCCAAATATTTTCCCATCAAAATATGACTTCATCAAATACCATTCCAAGTGACTAATCATCTGTATAACAGACTTTTATGGCAATTTTACACTTTTTTCTCATTTTGTTTGACTAAGTTTTCATCTGAGTCATTAGATATTGAAAAGCTACAAATTTGTGAGAAACTTTCAAAATCTATTTCTTAGATTGAAATTTAAAAGTTGATAAATATTTATGTCCACAAAGATTTGCAAAACATTTAAAAATTCATTTATTTAGTTATAAAAAAAAACAGACTTTTTTTGGTCTAGAGGCTGAGATATGTGGGCCATTCTTTGAAAACAATTCTTATAGGATTCCATGTCTCAGAAAATTGATTTCATGACATTGAAGTGACTTTATCAGTCAAACTATAACAGTTTGGTAGGTATAGTGACCAGAATAACTGGAATATCAGTCTGTAGCAACTCTGTGACTTTTCAACTTTTACCTTCTGAGGTTAGAATGATTAAAAGATTAAGCTCCATTTCCCCCTTGGCACTATGACACAAAGTTCATACCAATTATCTGGATATTCGGTAATAGAGTTCAACCATTATGTTGCACAAATTTCAGTAATTCCCTAAAGGTTTTCTCTGATCTGCCAATTCTGCAGTCTCGAGTAAAGCTTGCTAATAATTTGTGATTATGGATCCCAGAATTCCTTACAATTTGTTCTCTTATTCTATTCTGTCCAATACAAACACTCTGTCAATAGTCCTGAGTTCAAATTCTGTCAAAGTCAATTTTACCTATCATTCTTTCAGGGTCACTAAAATGAGATCCAGTTGTGCACAGGGGTTGATGGAATCAACCTACTCCATGGAAATTGCTGGTCTTGTGCCAAAACTTGAAACTGTAATATGGCATTGCTTCCTGTTAATCATAACTTTCTGTTATTAGAGTTTTCTCTTGCGTTATTCATGGCTGTTGCTGACAATGGTGAAGTTCAGCAGAAGAGAAGAAACGGTGGAATGTCTAAGAGTGTTTTAATTTTGTTCCATAAATGTACTGAGTTTCAACCTGACTGAAGTCAACTTTGCATTTCATTTTTCCAAGGTCAATAAATGAAGTCCCAGCTAAGTACTAGGGTAGGTTTAATCAGCTGTAACCCCCACCCACCAACCCATTCCTTGGCATTGTGAAAATATTAAAAATCATTACTGACATCTTTGAAGCAAAACTCTGAATTTATAAACATCTTCCAATATGACTAAACATTTTCTGTAACAGAACAAGCCAGGCACAGAAAACTGACCGTGTGGTAAGAAGCTTGCTTCCCAACCACATGGTTCTGGGTTCAGTTCCACTGTGTGGTACCTTGGGCATGTGTCTTCTACTATAGCCTCAGGCCAAAAAGAGCCTTCTGAGTGGATTTGGAAGATGGAAACTGAACAAAGCCTATCATATATTATATATATACGTGTCTGTATATATATATATATATATACACACACATAAAAACCAAGAAAGAGAGAACAAATTTCAAAGGTCAGTGTTCATATTCACTCAATATATTTCAAAGTGTTGGAATACTCCACAGCACACATAGGTGCATTCATATACACAAGATATAATACAAAAATTCATAAATATATAAATATATAAGAATACATAAATGTACTTGCGATGTTGTATGTCCATATTAAAATCAATGAGGATATCAAAATATGCAGAATGTATAGCGGAAATCCAAATAGATGAGAATGTTGGTATAAAATGATTTTAAAAGGAATCTCTTGAGCAGATGCAAAGTCTGACGGCCATTTCGAGAAGATATAGGTTGGTATAGGTGAGTCAATTCCAACCATAACAATCATCTATATTTCTCTCATCAGAGTTAATCTAAAGGATTTATAAAAGAGTTATTTAAATCTTGAAGTTTTAAGCAACATGAGAAATTTAGGAATTTTAAAAAAGTGAATGCTGTGTGAGAACATACTGTTCAGGCGAATGATATGATAAGAGCTAAAATTACATGTTTAAATAAATTATGAAGCTAAAGATAATAATGTTTTAAGATGAATCCAAATACACAAAGGGTAAACAGGGGTAAAAACTTTAAAAGTTGATAAATATTTATGTCCACAAAGAATAATGACATCCGAGATCTTATTAAGTAAAATTATTTTGTCAGCACAGAGTATGTAGATCACTTCTTTTGTACATAATTTACAGTTTCTGCTGTGTATATTGTGTGGTGTGGTTTCCTTTATAATAGACCAATCTAGGCTGAATTCTTTGTTGTGTATTTTTAATGCATTAATGTGGGTTGCCAGTGCAGTTGAATTTTTTGTTTCTTGATTAATAAATGAATTTGTGCGTGCCCTATATCTAATCTTAAAATCAGTTGTATTTCCTATGTAAATCTTTTTTAATTCACTAAGGGTTGAAACCTCAACCTTATATATGACATTTTTCCTTAAACTGAATCCCTTTAAGGGACACAACTCCTGATTATGGCAATCACAGGTTTTATTTCCATGTTTCGTTTTTATATTTTTAATATCAGGATTCTTATTGTTCTTCATATTAAGGTCAGCTATATTGTCATTTCTATCGACACTATTATTTCTAAATTTAAATCTATTATTGGCCGCAATTATAGATCCTAAATTGGGCGTTGATAATTTAAGGCAGGACCTATTAAAGATGGAATGAGATTTATGGCCTAATGAGAAATTCCAGTCAAAAATCTTAAAAAATAATTTAGGGAGGTTTCTGTCTTGGATGGAAAAAGGAGGGGTGAACCAAATAATTTCCCATTTCCTCACCGAGTTGTTCCTACTCTCCCAGCATAGTTATTATTATTATTATTATTATTATTATTATTATTATTATTGAGTGAGAGAGCAGTGCATGCCATCAAAGTGACACTGGGGTAAAAATATACAAAGCCCAGTATACCCATCATGACTACCCGTCTGATAAGGGTACACCAGGCACATGCATCACAACAATGTGTGCGCGACATGGTGATCTTATATCAAAATAAACAGCGCATGATCTTGCAGGTGGGGCCCAGTTAGAATTTTCTTCTGGTTGAGTAACCCATCCTGCTCAAAAGGTCCCTGAATAAGGGTTGTTTAAGGATGTTGAACGAAACACCCATGTTTCCAGAGGTGAATAATTCAAACCCCAAAGAATCCCTCTCAACACATGGCTATGATGCTCCCATACTACTTCTGCTCGAGATCAGAGATGCACATATCGTCAGCCACCAAGGGACATGCTCAACTGGTTAAGGTCAAACAACTGACAAGCAAATCTGTGGTATTGAGCAGAATATTTGCTGTAGCCCATCTTTTATACCAAGACAAAACAATGTACATGATAACACTTCCAATCAGTTAAGACAAGAAGCTATGAGAGCCACTGCCTGGTACTGCATCATTATTATTATTATTATTATTATTATTATTATTATTATTATTATTAAATGAATTATAGTATCTTCTATTATGGTGTCAGTCCTGATGCTCAGGGGAGGAGATTGTTCATGGGAGGCGTTTCAGTGCAAGATTTGGAAAACGTTTACCTAATTTATTTTTAAATATTGTATTCTTGATATAATATATCTTCCTGTTGATTCCACTGTTCTTTAATGCTGAATTCTCTCTTTGTTTAGTGTGGAAATCCTCATAAAAGTATCAGTTTGTATGCGTAAATCATTCACTGTACATCATCATCATCATCATTTAACATCCGCTTTCCATGCTAGCATGGGGGTATTCAAACCAAGCAAAAATGTCACGGTTAATCAGGGAACTAATTTCTTGACATACACCATTCATCATAATCAATGTATCACACATCACAGGACGAAAGCAACCAAAGTTGTTTTCCAACTCCAAAATTTCATCTTTTTGAATACCTTCTATTTTTATCATTTATTTTTAAATTTTATCATCAAAACTCTTTGAACCTTTATTCAGTAAAAAAATAATTCTCTTCCATATTTACCCTCTTTCAGATAAAAGCTTATCAGATTTTTCTCTAAAAGTTCTTGGCTATAATTAGCATTTTATTGAAAGTATACTTTTGTTTTTGCTGATTTTTGGCCATTTTTTTTTATATAAGATTTATAGTTTTATGATCCATAAATAGAAATAAGGTCAAATAAATTCTATTGTTGGCACAAACCAATTACATCAACCGAAATCTAGAAATATGTAGAACAATCTTATAGTGCCAACTGGCAGACAAGTCACAGTAAACTTGTAAATATTGTCATCTCTTTGCTAATCAATATATAACACTTTGATACCAACGGCTATCAGTGTTTAGTTCAATATGAAGACTTAGTTTTTAGTTTTATATCTTCTTCAGTTACATTAACAAGTATTTTCTTGGAAATGTTTTTATCTTTCTCAGAAATAATGGATTATTGATTTATTTTAACCATTCACCCATGAAAACCTTCTGTGAAATATTGATTTCTTTGTCAAGAATAAAGTCCCACTTATACAGGGAGGGAGGAGTGAGATCATGTGACATTCATGCATTTCTCAGAGCTTTAAGTGGCTGATTAAATTCGATTCAACTGGGAACTGAATCTCAGTTGTAAACTTGGCTTCCTGAGAACTTACTGCATCATCTAAATAACTAACTCAAAGTAAACTTATGGAGCGGAAAGACTGTATAAATATATACACTCTTTCTCTCTCTCTCTCTCTCTCTCTCTCTCTCTCTCTCTCTTTCACACACACACACACACACACACACCACACACACAGAGTCTATTATTCCAACCATCTCCCTTGTTGCCAACTCCATGAAATACTAAAAAACAATAGGTTCTCCCTGTTAGACACTGATGTTGTATCAGTCTCCAGTTTATATTTCTTTTTACCTTGGTGTTCTTCTCTTTTGGAAACATTTTATAACTGTAGCCATTAATAAAGTTTTTTCTTCAATCTTTCTGTTTTTTATTATTTTTATATTTATTTCTATTTTTCAAATTTTCCTTCCTGTCGTCTTTTCTTAGACATCTGGATTCAAAGATTTGCCACCAAACAGATGTTCCATTGAACGATGACAAACAACTTCAACCAAGAAAGAATAATTCAAAACTATTTATATTTAAAGTAATGAGAACATCTTTGCGGATTGTTGGCAGTTGTGGGTGCATCAGGATTATCTCTAAATCATAAATCTTGAATCATTTCTGCAAATGAAATTGTGTTTTTTTTTTTTTATTATTCTGTAAACATCCTTGAACGAGTCAATACTGACGTTCCAGTGTGACCACTCAGTTTCCTACGAGTCAAATCCTCCTGAAAAATCACAACCCTCGAATTCGAAAATGGATGGAAACACTTGTTAATGTCAGCCTGTATGTAGAATAACTGAGAGAGGTCATGTATGGAATGACTTTGGCCGCAGGTCTGCTGGATTTTCAATAGAAAACATGCTACACTAAAAGATTAAATGTCAAACAACTTTAATCAGTCAAACTAAAGGGACCGTCTGGTTGGGAAGAATATCCATTTTTTTCTTTAGGTAAAAAATCAGATCGTGTGAATTGTCCTGTTCCTCTCCCTGCTCTGTTTGCCAGTAAGTGTTTTCAACCATAGCCTCAGGCCAACCAGGAAGGAAAGAAGACACAGAGAGAGAGAGAGGATCGGTCTGGTTGTCAGGTAGGCACTGGCTGGATAAGACTTGCATGGTTGGCAGCGAGCATGCACAACATGGGAGCGAGTGACCATGCTGCTGCATTGTCAGAGGCCAACGTAAATGAAGGTGAGGTGAATCTAATCCAACTTATCTAATCCATCATCATCGTTTTCCATTCCTACACTCACATGCAGCATCAACGGCAGCTTCTGCCCCACAAGCACCACTAAACAAAGCTAAGCAATTCATCCAATTGCTCTCTCATTAACTCTTTCCCTATCCACTCTATGCGACAGAGCATTCATGCATTGACAAACAACACCCCCAAAAATTCATGTCCACACAAACCACAACATTCCCAATGCAATTCATAACCACTTTCTCCGTTGCTCTTACCATTTCCCCTGCCTTGCCTTTCGCAACTGTTTCCATTTTCATTTTAATATCATAACACTGACATCATCTTATTTTGCACATTTACCTTCCTACTACCTATTTCTTTACTACCCACAAGGGGCTAAACACAGAGGGGACAAACAAGTACAGACAAACGGATGAAGTCGATTACATTGACCCCAGTGCGTAACTGGTACTTATTTAATTGACCCCGAAAGGATGAAAGGCAAAGTCAACCTCGGCGGAATTTGAACTCAGAACGTAACGGCAGACGAAATACAGCTACGCATTTCGCCCAGCATGCTAACATTTCTGCCAGCTCGCCGCCTTCTACTACCAGTTCTACTACCTTCCTACTACCAGTTCTTTATTACCGCAGCAGCTGCAAGTTTGCAACTTATCTACACTTACATACTAACCCTTCAATTAATATCTAATACTTAACAGTGTCTCTCACTGCATTTCATCATGCTTACTTTAGTTTGACTCTTTAGTTTGACCCTTTAACCAAGGTGTAAGAATTTCAAACTTGTATCTCTGAAATTAATCTAGACATTTCCACAGATTACCAATTTTTCTGTCTCATAAATGAAAGCAATGCTCTGTTTTCTGGGACATGGTAGAAGTTCTTCTACTATGTCCCAGCATGTAAGCTGCTCTTAGTATAAACAATGTTTATTTCCATATGATTTTATGATTGGTTCTATAAACTCAGGTTAAAGGCAGAAGAAGTTAAATACGCATTTCCAGCCCAATGAAGAACTGAACGTTAACCCTTTTGTTACTGTATTTATTTTGAGATGCTCTGTGTTTCTTCCAATTATTTTAAATACAACAAAGAATTTAGCAAAATAACTTAGTTATAATTAAACTAGTGTTAGGAACATAAATTGTGACTAAGATTTGGTGGACGATTTGAATTCAAAACTTATGAAAACAAGACATTTATACTAAAGAGCCAGAGCCGGTTTCAGCTGGGTTGGTAACAAAAGGGTTAAAAGTGGGAAAA
>NC_043013.1:23806430-23823930 GCF_006345805.1 Octopus sinensis
CAAAAGCCAAGCACTTTTCAGAATCCCCCACTCACGTGTATAATTTTGAGAATCTAATCAATATTTAAGATAACTTAATGATTTAATAATCTAATTACAGTTCGTTTTAAAATATCAACTATCCAGCATTTAGTTTCCTACTGGGTTAACTAACAAAGACAAAATGCTTGGATTTCATTTTGCAGTTACAAATTAGAAACTTTTAATATTTGGGGCAAAGGATGTTTGCAACAAAAATATTCTCAAACGGATTCATGTTGACTTATGGGGGAATATCTGCTTGAGTGTGGCTGTTGCCAGTACTGCCAAACTGGCCCTCGTGCCGGTGGCACGCAAAAGCACCGACTACACTCTCGGAGTGGTTGGCATTAGGAAGGGCATCCATCTGTAGAAACTCTGCCAGATCAGATTGGAGCCTGACGCAGCCATTTGGTTAGCCAGCCCTCAGTCAAAATCGTCCAACCCATGTTAGCATGGAAAACGGACGTTAAATGATGATGATGTTCTCTTGTTACTGCTTTGTTGTTGTTTAGCCCCAGGTCAGCTCTGAGCCCTAATCCTCTTGCCAGTCTTATAAAATTTCAGAAGTTGTATCCCTGCACTAAGCAAGAAAAACAGAAGCAAAACCATTCCTACCGTTACCATTCCATTTCCTCCCCACCCACAGAGTGTCTCTGACTACATCATCTAATATATTCTCTCTTGTTTTTTTACAATGGGAGTGTATGATTTCAGAGAGACTCGACTATTATTTCTAGCAAATAGAGTCTCCTCCCTTATTGACCCACTTTAAGCAAGATGGTGAAACACAGATATTAATGCTCAACTGATTGATTATGTTGGCTGATTAAATGGTTTAATGACAACATACTGTACTTCATTCAAATCCAGACAAAGATTAATTAAGCCAGATTTGAACAATGACCTTGTGATGAGAGATTCCATAATTTTAAACCTGCTTCTCTCTCCTCACCAAACAATTGTTTCTTCAGGTTAAAGAAAGCTCTGTGAAGATATTCCTTTGGATATATAATATATAGCATCCAGAGACTGGTAGCTATGTTTTAGGAAAAACAAAATTAAATAATCAAACTGCTTGAAATTTTGTGGTGGTGGGGAGGGGGTACTTGATTAGTACTTTATTTTATCAACCCTGAAAGGATTTGAACTCAGAGCAGAATAGCACAACTAAATACTATTCTAATAATTCTGGGACCCATACTCAAGTCATTTGGTCCAACATTCTAAAGGTTCTACTTGTTTTTAATAGAAGCACAAAGCCAGAAATTAGTGTGGAAGAATACCGCTAATGTCATCGGACATGTTGACTTGATTGGTGTTTTAGCTTATTGATTCCAAAAAGATGAAAGGCAAAGTGTCTGTTCTTCTCAATCTTCAATCATCCCATCTTTGAGGCCCCATAAACTCAGATCTGACACTCCACCTCCAAATCTTCTGACTAATATCACTTTAAGTCATGTTGGTATTGGTTATGGCAAAACACAAGATTACTCTACACATGTGGTGTCCTCTTCACATGTGGTGTACTCAAACGTCACTTACTGACAAAAGAAATAAATGTCTAACTCTGTACATGATAGCAAGCTGTAATGATTATAAAATCTTTGATATGTTAGCTGGTAGTCAAAGAAATCCACGCATTACCATTCAAGAAGAAAGGAAATATTGAAAAATATTTTAAGATGATTTTTGTTGCTGAAGTAAAATTTCTTGAGAAATATTTCAGGTGCATAAATTTTGAAAGGAAGCTGATTATAGTTGGAAGGAAACATGGGGCTAGATTAGATTTAGATGATCTCTGATATGATATAGGTAATCTCTTTCAAAGATTCTTTCCAGAAACATTTTTTAATGGTTTCAGTCACTGAGCCATGCTGGGGCACCATCTTCAAGGGTCCAATGGCTTACATCAACCCCAGTTCTTGTTTTCTCAATTGTTACTAAATGTATTGATCTCAGAAATAAGGGACCCTAAATGGATATGTGCAAGATTTATTTAAAACGATGTAATTAAATATCACAGTTAATTTTGTCCAAATCTCGACTGATTCCATCAATCAAAGACTACTTTTGAAACAGTTTCGGTAAGCGCCGGTTTATGCAGTCAATAAATTTGTTGCTTTTGTAAATGTATTTTTGCAACTTCTTCAACAGATTCACTTTTTTCTTGAGCATCAAGTACATTACTTTGAACATGTTTTCATAAGTTAGATGATGATGATGATGGTGACGACGGCGGGAGGGGAGGGGAAGGAGGGAAGAGGGGGGGAGGAGGGGAGGAGGAGGAGGAGGAAGAGGAGGAGGAGGTAGTGGCAATGACCTTTACAAGTTTTCCCAGGTTGGTGAGACTGATGCAGTTGACATTCAGCTTCAACATTTGTTAATCAATATTTGCAGAGAATGAGGGCAAAGAGATAACTCTAGAGGTGCTATACTTTCATTAATATCTATCTACCTACCTACCTATCTATCTATCTATCAATCAATCTAACTATCTATCTATCTATCTATCTATCTATCTGTCTGTCTATCTATCTGTATATCTATCTATCTATCTATCTATCTGTCTATCTATCTATATGTATGTATATATATATATATATACATACACACACACACATATATATATACATATATGTGTATATGTATATATATACACACACACACACACATATATATAAAATAGATAATTTCAAATTAATAATAAAAGGGTAAAATTAATCAATTAAATTAATTAATTAATCAATCAATTAATTAATAATTTTACCAAGTAGATCGGTATGTTAAAATAACCTTTATAGGTAAAATTATGCAAATATTCTATAATTATAAACATAATTATAATTAGGGGTCAGCTAATTGCTTCACCACATACCAAATTTAGAAATAGGAGTTAAAATTCTCTTTTCTTCTACTGTGAGAATCTCCATGACTGAGGAGAGAAGTAAGTAATTAAAACCCTTTAATCTCAAAATGTGTCTGTGACTAATCAGAGTCTTGTTGATTCATTGTTTTTTCTCTTTGCCTTCGTAAAAAAGTGTTACTGTCATGGAGATTCTTACAGTAGTAGAAAAGGGATTTTTAACTCCTATTTCTAAATTCGGTATGTTGTGAAGCAATTAGCTGACCCCTAATTATAATTATGTTTATAGTTATAGAATATTTGTAAATAGATAGATAGAGAGAGAGAGAAAGATAGAGAGATAATTAGATAGATATCAAAATGGACATTGAATATTGATGATGATGATATGATAGATCTATGTATCTATATATTTCTCTCTCTTAGACTGGAGCCTGGTGGAGCCTCCAGGCTTCCCAGACCCCGGTCAAACTGTCCAACCCATGCTAGCATGGAAAACAGACATTAAACGATGATGATGATATATATATATACATATATATATATGTGTGTGTACGTGTATATGTACATATGTTGAAACACACATACATATATGTATTCATATATGTGTGTACATGTGTATGTGTGTGTGTGTGTGTGTGTCAGTGTCTCCTTGTCTTGATATTTCATCATAGTTGTAAATGAGATGCACTGTCATACAAGCAGTGTTGTTCATTCCCAATCTTCCATGAAAACTGGTCTGGACATTGAGTAAATATTGCCTCACTTAGAAACAGATGAAGAGAGCATCTATCTCAACAAATTCTGTACAGCGTATGTAGCTATGGAGAAGTAGACATTAAAACAATGATGAGGAAGAGGATGAGGATAATGATGATGATTATCATCATCATCATCATCATCATCATCATGCACAGACAATTTACAGTGGAAAATGGTATGGCCTGTTTGCCAGCAGAAATGGTGTGAGAGGAGGAGTGTGAGAACTAGAACCAGTTGTGCACATTGAAGATACGAAAGACAATACCTTCTGTTGTGAGAAGTGGTGTGAGATGGAGATGTTTAGTGAAGGATGAGAGATAATCAGATTGTTGATAAGGATTGGATGGATTTGGGATACGATAGAAACGGCAGAGGGTGAATTCAGAAGAAATGGAAAGGGAGATTTTGAGCCAGACTAACTGGGAGTCATTGTTGATAAGATCCAGTCGTAAGATATGATTGGTGCAGAGAACGGATTCACATATGGGTAGAGGCCATCATTCAGAGCAACGTTCAAAGTATAGAGTGCAGTGTTGAGAGCAGAGATGAGTTAGAACTGTGGTTCCGAAAGTGAGAGGTATTGCCCTCTTGGGGGAGGGGGGAGTTCCAAGGAGGCATTGAAGTAAAGTGGGGCAATAATGGGGTAAGGCAATGAGCTGGCAGAATCGTTAGCATGTCGGCCGGAATGCTTAGCAGTATTTCGGCTACCATTACATTCTGAGTTCAAACTCTGCCAAGGTTGACTTTGCCTTTCATCCTTTCGGGGTCGATTAAATAAGTACCAGTTAGGCACTGGGGTCGATGTAATCGACTTAATCGCTTTGTCTGTCCTTGTTTGTCCCCTCTATGTTTAGCCTCCAGTGGGAAATAAAATAATAAATAATGGGGTAACAATTCATGTAAAAACAACAAAATAATGGGTTTGTTAGGTTAAGTTTTATTTGTGAAATACAATTACTTTGGATTTGCTTCAGAAAGAGGTCTATGGTTGTGATGGTCAACTGGGATGGGGTCACTAGGAATGTGACCTAGGTGTCAAGGGAGTAGCAGCCTGAAAATGTTTGGAAACCACTGAGCTAGAAAGATGGAGGATAAGTAATATGCATCTCAGAGATGAATGGCAGTTTACATGTCAGTGTGAGATAATGGGGAGGGATGAAAATAGGTTTGGGGAATTAAGCAAATGGTCAGACTGTCACTAGAACACAAGCACAGGCATGGTTGTGTGGTAAGAAGTTTCCCAACAACATGTTTTCAGGTTCAGTCCTACTGTGTGGAACCTTGAACAAATGTCTTCTTCTATAGCCTTGGGCCAACCAATGCCTTGTAAGTGGATTTGGTAGATGGAAACTGAATGAAACCCATTGTATACACACACACACACATACACACACACACATATACATATATGTAAAAAAATTAACAGAATGAGATAAAAATCCAAGGCTGTGAAAGATTTCAGAACATTTATAAAGAGAAGGTCTTACAGCTGTTTCCGGGATATTTTATATACCCCTTCATTGGAGACGGTGTAAGAAAATGGTTAAGCAATAGTTATTCTAGATAAGATATGAAATGGAGAGTGAAGTGGAGGAACGAAAACAATATCCCTGCATATTTCGCGTCTATTTTCATTCCTCCACTTCACTCTCTATTTCATATATTATCTTGAATAACTATTGCTTAACCATTGTCTCACACCTTCTCCAATGAAGGGATATATAAAATATCCCGGAAACAGCTGTAAGACCTTCTCTTTATAAATGTTTTGAAATCTTTCACAGCCTTGGATTTTCATCTCATTCTGTTCATTTTTTTGTATATACACATGCTGATACATGACTTACGTTGGACTCCTCATTCACATAATCTCTGAACCTGGAGCTTAACTATAGTCTGTCCATAGCACTTACTCAGCATTACCTGACACCTTTGGGTCTTCTTGACACCATTACCGCTCATAACCTTAATACATGTGTACATACATATATGTACATACATGTATATACACATGCAGGTGTGTCTTTATGTCTATGTTTGTTTCCACCATTGCTTTGCAACTAGTGTTGGTTTGTTTATGTCCCTGTGACTTAGTGGTTTGGCAAGAGACTGATAAAACAAGTACCAGGTTTAAAAATGAAAGCAGTATTGTGGTCGATTCATTCAACTCAAAACTCTTCAAAGGTGACGCTCCAGTATGGCTGCAGTCTAATGACAAGTAAAGGATAAAAAGAAAAGATCAGGGTCCATGGGAGATGAGCAAAGTGACCTTTCGATGACCTTTTAATCTTTTAATCTAGCCCTATACATGCACATTTATCTCCAAGAATACAGTAATATACGCGCTTATACCTAACATCTTAAAAATGTCCATAGATCTCAGATATTTCTTGGTTTGGATGAAGATTTAAGGCTTTCTCTACATTTGCTATAAACAATCTTACCTTTGTGTTCACTACTTCACAACCTTTAAAGTCTTGTAGTGCAAGTATCTGGACTCAGTAGTGATCTGCTAAGATCTTAACCATTGTTTCACCAAGCTCTGAAATTTTAACCATCATACAGTTCTATATTTAAGAGATGAGGAATTATGTACATTATTTACATTTGACAGATATTTCTCCTCATCTTGTTTGTTGTTAACACAACGTTTCGGCTGATTATACCCTACAGCCTTAATCAAGTGTCTTGGGGAAATTTCGAACCTGGCTTCTCCTTCCTAAGGCTAGAGGATATATCAGCTGAAATGCTGTGTTAACAACAAACAAGATGAGGTCAAATATCTGTCAAATGTAAATAATGTAAATAATGTTTAACCATCATTTCTGAATTTAAAATTTTGAATTTGGTAATGAAATATCAACAACTCTTTTGAAGCGTTGGCAATATTGGACATTAGTGCACCAAATTGATTTCAAACTTCTCTCATTATAGAATATTGTAGTTCTTTGAATGCTTTCTTTATTTAAAACACTCAACTTCTTTAGATATAAACATACACACTTATGTGATGTTTGTCTATGTCCACCTTCTAGTGACGAATATATCTGAAAAGAAATTTTGAAGTAATTCGTGCAGAGGACAGTAGATCTACGGATATTACAACGAAGTAGTTTTACAAAAAGAAATAAAGCTGAGATTTTTAATTTCAGAACAGCAAATCAGAGATACAAATATATAATCAAAGAACACATTGTTCTCATATAGCACTAAGAATGGTTTCAAATTCTCACCCTCACTCAATTCCTATGCTTCATTGCACTGTCTTCAATCAAATTCTTTCATATAACTGTCAAAGAGCTCTTCTAGAATACCATTCTTGTGGGAGGGGGGGAACAAAAGGACTCCATGCATTGAGTGTGCATGTGAGGTGTAGCATGACTGACAAAAAATTCATCATGCTGTGGTTTTAGATGTCAAATACTTTGCTAGCAGTAATAACTAGATGTGTTTATAGTTAAAGAAAGAAACTATTCAACAAAGAAAGTATTCTGTAATGAAAGTGTTGTAGGTAGAATGCAAAGTGGCAGAAGGTGGAGGACATTTGTCAACACACAATTACATCTGCAAACAGTTACACTCGCAACACGTTCGCACATGCAATTACATATGGAATTCATGCGCACATTTCTTCACACTTCAAAACCTATAAAGATCAACTGAATACTTGGAGCAGATTAATAAAAGTCATATTAAGTAACATTGGTTTCAAATTTTGGCCCAAGGCCAGCAAATTTGAGGGTGGGGAATGAGTCGATTACATCAACCCCTGTACTCAACTGGTACTCATTTTATTGACCCCCTAAAAGAATGAAAGACAAAGTCAATCTCAGTGGAATTTGAACTCAGATAATAAAAATGGATGAAATGCCACCAAAGCATTTTGCTTGGCATGCTAATGATTCTGCCAGCTGGAGCCACCTTCGTAGTAAGTAATATTGAAAAGTATATTCTAATTGTTTGGTTGACAGTTTCCATGATTATCAAATCAGAAAATAAGAAGAATGTAGACAACTGAAGAATTAAAACATATTTTGGGGTAAACCACTTCATATTGTGTTGTTTTGTTTTGTCTTTTCTTTTTCCAGTTTGACAAACAATGTACTTTGTTTATGCCAACAGATTATGAACTCTGTTCAAACAAAGTACTTTTATTGTTGTTTATAAAGATTAACTGCAAAAATACCTTTGCCAAATATTATCAGGACAAAAGACTAAATATGCCAAATTTTCCTGCAGCAAAAATATTTGCAACAAAAATGTTTTATACAAACCAGTGGACATCAACCTCCACCCAGCTCTGCCCCTATAGTAATACAATGAAGGAATATTAGTAGTAGGTTGGACATGACTACAGTGAGTGACACATTTCAAGGGTGTCATACTAAGGCAAATATTTCAGACCACACAAACGGTCTCAGGGGTTGAGCTGTGATGATTGAAGATGAAGAACAGCACCTGCCACCATTGCCTTTGCTATGCTGGGTAAACTCATTGATACTCATCATCATCATTAGCATCTTTAGCATCTGTTGTCCATGCTAGCATGAGTTGGATGGTTTGACCAGGGCTGGTAAGCTGAGGGGCTGCACCCGACTCTAGTCTGATTTGGCATGATTTCTATGGCTGGATGCCCTTCCTAACACCAACCACTCTGAGAGTGTAATGGGTGCTTTTATGCTCTCAAGAACGATATTATGTTGGTAGATCACAGTTCATGTACCTCTATAATTCCTTCTTTAATTTCTTATTTCTCATGCATTTAATACATTCCAACATCACAAATGGTAAATTTTTGTATTTGAATATCTAAAATATGAAGTTAAAGAGAATGGTGACAAATGTAACGTTTGGAATAAAGTGATGTGAAGTTAGGTTGGGCTGTGGCTGTGTTATACAATAACAATGAATTATAAAATGCAAATGGCAGCTTCAGTCTTCTCTCCTTCTCAAATGCACAGGAATCAGTGAGATGAGACCATGCACACAGCCATACCCAACCCAACTTCACAACCCTTTGCTCCATACTTTATAGAGCTGCCTCATGGTCACTCACATCCCCTGTCTTCTAACAGTCCTATCACGATGCTGAGCTACTCTTCTTTTGAATAGTATACAATAAGTTAATCTAGATTGTGAGTTTAATTATGAGAACTGAATGAATTATGTATCCTTAATTATTCCAAATAATCAAGAAAATGTTTACAGAGAGAAACTTTACAAAGAATAGCTAATAATAAATGTCTCCATTAATTAAAAAAAGAAATGGGGAGCTGTGAATAACTATATTCCACACTTCTTTTTGGCACCCTGTTGCCATTTCTGGTAATTGGGTGGAATGTGAGAGAAAAGGATGAAAGTATGGAATATTCAAAAGCAGAACAAATTTGCATTTGATTCCTGCAAGTAATCAAATATTTTTCACAAGAAACCAAAAGAAAGAGGGGAAATGTCTAACACCGTAGATATAACTTATCCTGAAACTGCTTTTTTTTTTGTTTCCATGTAGTTTTAATTTGACATTTCTGCTTCCCTAAATCATGCAGTTCTCTTCCAAATTTACTGGACCTAGCCTTGCAGTGAGGCACAAAGAAGCCAGCACCATTTTGAAACAGCAAGATCTTGCCTGCAAATATTGCCATATGTGAGACAAAAACAAGATCTTGCCTGCAACCATTATTTAAGGAAAAAACAACATTTTCCCTCTTGTTCTTCTCATGCTGATGCCAAGCAAGACTTTGAAGCCAGGAGCTCACGGCAGACTTCTGTCCCGCTGTGATACCACATGCATTGTCTCCAGAGGGTATTGAATGTCAGGCGTATGGGAGAGAAGGCTAACTATGCACTGCAATGAGGATGGTTACTGAGAGCAAACCCCTTGTATGAAGCACCTGTGAATTAACGGTTGTTGAGTTTACTCTGCCTGAGAACTTCATTCTTGGTATTTCCAGCTCCTTGAATCAACAGAATGATTATAATGGAAGAAGATACCCACCAAAGTATCATAAAAACTTTCCTTCCATTATAGCCTGAAGAGACGATCCCGCATCTAGAGACTGACCTACACTTTATCCTTAAGTGGGCCCTGGCTCGAATTTATATCCTCTCAGTTCTGGAGCCACGTTTGGGTGGGGCTTTTTATGTGCTACTGACAAGAGGCTCACAACTACAATTTCCATTTGATTTTGATATTGCTGATGTTGATGTACTTGACTCAATAGATCTCCTTAAGTACGGCATGTTGCCCTACAATCCAAGGCACTTTTGAGTGGACTGGTTATGATGTGCAGAGGACTCAGTGTACCACCCAGCCAAGGAATTGAACACCTGACCTTACAATTATGAGTTCAACAGCCTAACAACAAAGTCTTTATCCATATTCTTGAGAACATGTGTCAAAATCCATTGACAGCATAATCTGAACAAGCTTTGTGAGATAAAGGGTTCCTTCCAGGGTATTAAAAACAAAAACAAAAAAAATTAAATCACAGTTAAAATTTTACTAAACTTGTGATTGCATTGAAGCCATATGTAAGAACTGAAGCGAAAAAGAAATATTAGGCGAAAATGTACAGTGATATTGAATAGGTGGGGAGAGTGAGAAAGCAGGGGTCTGTTTTAATGTGGGAAAGAGGTAAAATAAGAGAAGAGACAGGCTTAAATGGTTGAGAAAGAAATATATTGAGGAAAATATTTGTTTGATTGGAAATAGAAATCATGAATATGTGGGATGACTGGAAGAGGAAGGGCGCACGCAGGTGGGGGAAGATTGCATCCTTTTCCGATTGGGGAAACCATGAGTGCAGGATGTGTCGATGCATCATCAAGATGAGGGAAAGCAGCTGCTAGTTTTAGTATTTCAGGATGGGCCACATGGAAGGATACGTTACCACCTAACAGGTTTGTGCCAATGAAGAGAAGGTAGGTGTCTTACTTCTAATTCACTGCAAACTATTTTGGAACTCCACATAAGACGTTGCCATGGTGGCAGCTAAAATTAGGATTGCCAGCGACGTTATCAGGACCTTTAATGGTGAGGGTGATGTAATGGCCTGGATGTGTAAAATCAGGCTTGTGACGAGATTACAAGGCATTAGCGACATGGCAAGCCTTAAGGTACTATATTTGGAAGGGAGCGCATTGACTCTATATCTCAAGATGGATGAAGAAGAACAACTGAGTGAGGAGAAGATTGAGTGACATTTGAGAGAGGCTTACACCAAGTGTGAGTATACAGCCTTTGTTAAGCTGGGAACAATTAGATGGACAGGAGAGCTGATTGCCGAGTTCGGACTGAAGCTGAATGTGGTTTTCGTGCCTTCAGAGAGAAACAGGGCAGATGCACTGACCAGAGTGAAAAGGGCATGGTTGGAGGAGCCGGAGGAGACAAAGATAGGGATAGCTGCAGCGTGTCGGTTGGCTGACTCCGAACTGAAGAGACTGCACACTATGCATCACTTGTGGGTGGATAGGACCCTGTATCTTGTGAAAATGATTGATGCTGACGTCATTAGGAGAAGCATCTGGAAAGTGATTGAGAGCTGTGACAGGTGCCAGTCTATTGACCCTGCTCCATGTGGGCATGAGCAAGGAAACCTTTCGGTAGAGCACAACTGGAAGAGACTAGCTGGGGATGTGATGCACTACTGTCAGGGAATGTATCTCTCCATGGTCGACTGTGGGCTGGGCTGGATAGCCATTTGGAGGGAGTTGAGGACAGGCATTGCTGACGAAATTGTGCAGATTGTGAATGAGATATTTTTAGAAAGGGCTCCTGTGGAAGAACTGCTAATGGACAATGGGGCAGCATTTCACTCAGAGCGTTGAGGGATATGCTCGACTGGTGGAGAGTGCGTCACTTGTTCAGAGCAGCGTATAGACCAAGTGGTAACAGAATTGTAGAGAGGCACCATCGGACAATCAAGGCCATGGTGGAAAGAGGGAACATTTCACTGTTGGAAGCAGTTTCCTGGTATAACATGTGTTCTTGATCCAGACAAGCTGAAAAATCTGTGCCACACAGAGCAGTATTTAAATATGAATGGAGGCATCCCAGTAAAGCGCTAGAGTGCCATGAGGAAGAGAAGGAACCTGCCTGCGTGAAAATAGGGGAGGAAGTTCGAGTTAAGCCACCAAAGGCGCTCTGTGCATCTCAATGGAGCACAGGAACGGTGACAGCAGTCAATCCCAGAAACAACGTCTCTGTGGATGGAATGCAGCATCATGTTTTGGACCTTCACAGGATTGTCACTTCGTTGAATGACGATTGTGGAGAGGAGGAGAACAAGGTTCTTAGCTCAAGGAGATCTCGATGCATAAGGCATCCACCCAGTTGGATGGTAGACTTCGATGTGGATTAGGGGGGGGATGGGGATGGAGTCAGCGGCTGGGGAGCACACAGGTGGGAGCAGATTGCATCCTTTTTCGATCAGAGAAGCTGTGAGTGCAGGACATGTCAGTGCTTTGTCAAGGTGAGGGAAAGCAGCTGCTATTTTTAACGTTTCGAGACGGGCCACATGGAAGGATACATTACCACTCGACAGGTTTGCACCAACGGAAAAAAGGTAGGTGTCTTCTAATCTTCCACATTCACTACGGAATACATTTGATTTTTTGGGGGTGGAATGGGAAGAAAAAGATATGGAGAAAGTTGTGATGTTGGAGCTAAGAAAGCCAAGATGTCACAAATGAGATGATGTAAATTCAAGATGAAAGCAGACAAGATATGTTGCACACCTATCCAACCCATAGCATTATTTAAAACTTAAAAGGCTGCTAATAAAATTTTATACAAGAAAATATCTCAAGCCTTGTTCTCAAACAATTTTATTATAAACCAAGACAAAGCATCAGGTCTTAAGAGACAAAGGATCCTGGTTTTAACCTTGGGTTTCATCAACACCAATTGTTGGATTCATTTATTCACTTCAAATTTATTTACAGCAACAAAAATAATGCCTTCTTATCCGGAAATATTTAATTGTTATACTCTCCAGAGTATTATATAATTTTCCTGAAAAGAAGTTATTCAATGACAATTATTACATGCACTCTGTCTGTCTGTCTGTCGTTCTCTTTCATACACACACACACAGATGTATATATGGAGGCGGGGCACGTGAGAGAAGGAAGGAAAATTGAACCAAAATATATATTTTAGAAAGTAGAGCAAAGGGAATAATGGGTAATTAAAGAGTTTGGAAAATTTAATAAAATAATTGCAAAAATTATACAATGAGTGCTATTAAAAATAGATGAAGCAATGATAATATTTCTTTAAATTAAAATATATAATAAACTAGCAAGAAATTCCACAACATTTGTAATCACATTAAGTCATTAATAACTCTTTATGACTTTTTACATTTGAATTTCAAGAAAGAAACTAAAACCATTTGACTACAAGTTTTTGAATGTAATGTCTGAATCAGCTCAGAACTACAGTGAAGTCATTGCATTAAACAGGATGTTTCTTGGTAGACTCACTTATTTTCCTCTAACACACTTGGCCACAGTACTTCTTTTTTTCTTTCTTTTTTTTTTCTTTTTTTCTCTTGCTTCAAAGTAGGGGATCAGTGTCAGAGACATTCAATTGACGACTTCCTGTTCCCAGATCTAATTAACACTCCACTTATGACGATATACTTCCTCTAAAACTATAAAGTCACCCAGGCAATTTCAGACAAGCTTTTCCTTTTCCTTTTTCTTTTTTGTCTTTGTTATAACTTTTTGTTTATTAACTTTTCTCGTTAACCTAAAAACAAAAATAAATTTATTAGCTTAATAAAAAAAAAAAAAAGAGATATTAAAGACAGCATCAGAAAATTTTTCCAGATATTTTTTCCTTTCCAGTTGTCATTGACACAGGGTTTATTTGGGTTTCTTTCTTCCTTTTTTTTTCTTTATAAGAATTTTCTGCTGAAACTTTTCTGGAAGTTGCCAAAAATCAGTGAGAATGGTTGGATTGGTATAAAAGAAGGAAAACAATTACACACATACACACACACGTGTGTATATATATATATATATTATATATATATATATCTTTTACTCTTTTACTTGTTTCAGTTATTTGACTGCAGCCATGCTGGAGCACCACCTTTAGTTGAGCAAATTGACCCCAGGACTTATTCTTTGTAAGCCGAATACTTATTCTATTGGGCTCTTTTGCTGAACCGCTAAGTTACGGGAACATAAACACACCACCATTGGTTGTCAAGTGATGTGTGTGTATATGCATACACACACATGCATACACACACAAAAAAAATTACAGATAAAGGTGTCAATTATAACATCCATTGGAAGATTTTGGCCAAATGTAAGCCCTACACCAACAGCAGCAGAAAGTGCGGTCTATTCGACATGGAGAGATGGCTTATCTGGAAAAGCAGCTTAGACCCTACTACATGTCTAAACTCAAGGACAGAACTTTTCGGGTCATGCCCATATGTGATAAAATTTTTGTTACGTTTTTGGTCCCCTCAAGAAAACAGATAGAACTTGCTTTCTATATTATGTCCCAAAATGTTTTTTATCTCATTATACCTTTTATTATTTCATATATTTTTATATTTTCACACATAATTTTTTCTGTACTCTTCCATCCTGTTTTTTTTCCTGTGCCTATATAGACGTGTATATAGATTCATTTGTACACGTGTGTGAATATGTATGTGTGGGCAGTTTTTTTGATGTGTGCGTGTGTGTGGGCATAAGAATACATATATATATAGACGTTTTTACTTAGTATTTCTACATTTTTTTAGGTTTTTTGGGGGGCATATGTATATTTCTTTTTTTTTGTGTATGCGTATATAAACATGTGCGGGTATGTACATATATGGGCGTGTGTGTGTATGAGTGCATAAGGGCATGTCTGTATATGAACGTGGTTTTTACGCTTTGAATACTTCCTTATGTTTTTTTCTGTATTGTTACCTTTAACCATGTTTTTTCTTGTGCTTGTGCGTATATAGACGTATGTATGAACTTTTATGGTACGCGTGTGTGTGTATGAGTTTGTGTATATATGCGTATACATTTGGCGAAAAATGTGAGTGAAGATGCGTACGTTTTCATAGTGACGTATAAGTACGCACGTGGGTCCGCGAGCGCACATGTGAGCGTATGAGTAGCCATGTTTACGTGTTTACTATGAACTTTTAATCTTAATTTATGTAAGTAGCGGAATTATAACACAGTAATTTCCCTTTATATAACGGTATTTTTTCATAGCGTTTTTCAGATGGCCAGATAACCGAAGAGATGGTGTTGTGGATTTCCACTTCGGCATCCGAAAGTCAGAGTTTTATCTTGACTATTGTATTATTGTAACATATTATTTTATATATATATATATATATATATATATATATATTATATATATATATTTGTATGTATATATATATATGTGTGTGTGTGTGTGTGTGTCCATGTTTGTCTTCCACCACTGCTTGACAACCAGTGTGTCTACATCCCCATAACTTAGTGGATCAGCAAAAGAGACTGATAGAATAAGTATCAGGCTTTAAGAAATAAGTCTTGGGGTTGACTTGTTCAACTAAAACCATTCCAAGTGTGCTACCTCAGCATGGTCGCAATCAGATGATCGAAACATGTAAAATGTATTTATACACGCATGCACACTTGTACATCACGACTCATTACACTGTTTTCAGTTTCCTGACTTTTATACATAATTCTGTGGACTGTACATGCACCTTTGATGAGTTGTAGTGCACCTGAGCGCTATACGCAATAATTTCATCATCATCATCATCATCATCATCATCATTATTATTATTATTATATACATACATATATAAACATATATTCATATACGTTTATATATTATATATAAACATGCATACACACATACATGCAAACATACATACATACATACATACTCACACACAAACACACACATACATGCATACACACATACATACATACATACATACATACATACATGGTGGCTGCCCCCTCATTATCGAGTATGGCCATTGCACGAAGCTTAATCAATGTTGTTATCGTGCAATGCTTTTACAAGAAGATTTTTTTTTTAAGTGAGGAAAGGCTGTGCACTGAGTCAATCCCACTCACTAAGCAACAGCAGCCATAATCCGGAAAGAAGAATAAGTCAACATCATTGGTAACCACTGAGCCGCAGGTTTTATGTCGGAGTTATCCCAGTTACCTGAGTTATCTTCTCCTAGAAGGATGCCCTAACAAAGGCTGGGAGTCCTTCACTCCCAATGGTTTAACCACGTGATTGGGTATTCAGTTCGATTATTTCTATGTCCCCGCACATGATACATCCTTAAGACATTTATTGGATGGCTGTTGACTCTCAAGAGTTCCTCCACTCTTTGACGGGTTTTGTTTTTCATCCCGCAGGGTGTCCAATAAACACCCTCCTCACCAAGCAAGCTAGGTGGGGTTGCCGGTTTAGTCGCCGACGACCCGACCATGCAACAGGTTGTACTGGTTTACATGTTACCAGTAGCACTCGAAAGTGACCTGACATAAACATACATACATACATAATGATACATAATTTACATTTCCCTTCATAAACTTGCCAGTTGCAAGGTCTTAGATATGAAGAAATATCTGCTCACAATTCCCATTTCTTGATCAACCTCATCTGAAGAAGTGGTGCTGTATTTCTGTTTTCCATTGCTGAAGAGAGATTCTACAACCCTAACTCTAACTCTATCAATCCTTTACCTCAAACTATTCAGGGATGCCACTTATTGTGTTGTAACCCCCTTTGGTCATGAATGACCATGGGATTGCACCTAGAAAGTTACCCTCCGAAGCACAAGTCAGGGCAAGGTTGTTTTATGGAAGATCAGCAGTCACCCATGCATACCAGCCCCCCTTCTCCATGCCACCAATGTTATCCAAGGGAAAGGCAAAGGCCAATACAGCTTGGCACCAGTGACGTTGCAGCTCATTTATTAATGTGCAAGTGGCCGAGCATTTCACAGACACGTCTACCCTTAACGTAGTTCTCGGGGAGAGTCAGCATGACACAGAGTGTGACAAGGCTGGCCCTTTGAAATACAGGTACAACATAAACAGGAAGAAAGAGTGAGAGAAAGTTATGGCGATAGAGTACAGCAGGGTTCACCGCCACCCCCTGCCGGAGCCTTGTGGAGCCTTAGGTATTTTTGCTCAATAAACACTCACAATGCCCGGTATTGGAATCGAAACTGCAATCCTGCGACCACGAGTCTGCTGCCCTAACCAATGGGCCATTGTGCCTCCACGATGCCACTTATACAGACTGAATTATCAACATGCAGCAATAAAGCTTCAATTTCTTTTCATAGAAACTGTTGAAATATAAATAATTCTGCTATTGGTTATATTACAATAATGTTGCTGAAACATGAAGTTCTTAAAGAACTTGTGGAAGCCTGCAATTCTGTGGCTGTCGTCCCATAAAACGGCAGCATTTGAAGCATCAAGAATTATTAACAGAGGCACCACATAAAAAGCATCCATTACACATTGTAGACTGGTTGACATTAAGAAGGACACCAAGTCATAGAAACCATGCCAAAGATGGCGTTGATGCCTGATGCAGCCCTGCAGCTCACTGGTTCCTTATCAAACCATCCAACCCAGCCCAGTCTGGAAAGCAGATGTTAAATGCTGATGATGATGAGGATGACTTTAGACTAACATCAACTACAATTCTGTGTTCAATACAAAAGCAAGTAATTATTTAATCATTGATTACATATATAAGCACAAGCATGGCTGTGTGGTAGGAAGATTGTTTCACTTGGTTCTGGGTTCAAGCCCACTATGTGGTGCCTTGGGCAAGTGTCTTCTACTCTA
>NC_043013.1:23828930-23843930 GCF_006345805.1 Octopus sinensis
CATACTTCTTGGTCCATCATCTTTGCCTCAAGGCTCTGGATACATTTCAAGCCAGTGTCTACAACCAAGTTGTTGATGTAAATGTGACATTTTCCTCTTCTTGCATTACCATGAAGTGAATTCCTCAAGACTAATTTGGATGCTTCCAGCTCAGAGTAGCACGTGCACTGACCAGATAGTTGCAGCTGGTTTTTGCTTGAGCTTCTCACTAACTTTCAGCAAGTCTCCATAAAGGCATTCGCTTGTCGTATGTTGCATCCATTTTACATTTAGGGCCATCATAGCATCCCTCTGTAGCAGCCATCAAATTCATTTGATAATTTCTTTGTCACTATCCATATTTCACTGCCATATAACAGCACTGATGATTCGACAGTTGCAATGAGCAGCTTGATTTTGATTTGCCAGTCCCCAGTCAAACAATCTAACCCATGCCAGCATGGAAAACAGACGTTAAACAATGATGATGATGGTGGTGGTGGTGGTGGTGGTGGTGATGATGATGATGATGATGGGCAATTTGGAGTTCCAGACCTTCTTTAGTTTGTAACAGGCTGTCTATAATTGTACTTGTCTGATTTTGATGTCTGCTTCAACAGTTTATTCCATACAAATGTTCGAGTTAAAGAAAATATTTTTCCTTTCTGTGAATATGCTGAGTAAGGATTTAATAAATGATAGGATTATCACTCAAAATTGGAACCATTAATTTAACCCGTGGCACTAATAAGCTTGACAAATCTTCTAAAACACCAATCTACTAAGAGAAATAGCGTCTGAATTGTATTCTGGTGTTATGGTTCGGCTAGTACAGTATTTCTTGACCTACTTTGTTGAGAGTGTAGACGGAAAGCCTGGAATAAAAAGTTACAGCCCTTTGTTTACTGGAAGAGTAATGGCTTTTGGAGGGACTTTTGGCCTTGTGCCTGTCGATTAGGGGTCAGAGAGATGTGAGGGCCGAGGAAGATAGAGTAAGGAAGAATCTAGTGACAGTGAAGATAGAGAGAATATTAGCAGTGGAAAGACAGAGTAAGGGATCTGAGAGCTGTCATGAGGGAATGACAGCAGCAGCACCGATAGAGATAGGGACATAGGACCAGGCAGGATAGAGAGAGGATAAGTGCTAAGAGACAGATTGAGGGTAGTGATAGAGGGACAGTCGGATTTTGGTCGTCAAAGCGAGCAGTTGGAATTTTAGGAGCGAGGATTTGGGAATTCGGGGCAAGAGTTTGGCAAGTTGGAGCTTGCAGTACTGAGAGAGAGGAACTACAATATGGGACACTGGCTATTCTAATTAGGAATTAAGGTACGTGAATTGTGTATTGATATGTGAAGAAAAAGAAGGACAAGGAATTGATGTATTGAACAGTGAAAAGAAATGAGACAGTGAAAAGAACAATGTGAATTGTGTAAAGACATTGTGTACAGTGTTGTGATTTGAACATTGTATAATGAACATTGAACTGTTAGGCCTGTAATGTCCTTTGAACTGTATATGACTTGTTGATGTGTTTTGAAATAGAACTTTGTCTTCGGACGTGTACCTTTGAAATGCTGATGTATTGACCTTGATATGTTGTTACCGGACGGTTATATTGTTACTTGCATGTTTAAATGCTTTGATCTATGGTATACCTGTATGATGTATTGAGTTGTCACGTGCATGTCCTCTTTTAAATGTATCTGAAATGTATTTGATGTTGTAACAATTGATTGTCATATAAAGTAGTTGTTAAATGTAAGCCAGTTGTGCCTTGCCTCTTTGTGTCGCTCTCGGTTGCCTCTGTATCTCTTTGTGCTGCTGTTGTTGTATCTCTCTCTCCTCTCCGCCTGTTTCTGTAGCTTATTCGCTGCATCGAACGGGCCTGTCTGAGGGATTCCGTAACAGTTCGAATCGGAGGTCCCCTCGTAACACTGGCTACAAATTTAATGCTTCAGACATTAATAAACTAGCATTTTTTATGGATTAACCAAAGGAAGAAGCGCAGCTTATGGACCCCTGGCACTTGTGGACAGGGAAGGAAGAAACCATGATTCATGCAAAAAAGAGTATAGTTATCCTAGAACTAAAGAGAGAGAGAGAGAGAGAGAGAGAGGTGGTGGGCAGAGAAGGATTAACTTCTGTATTTGATAAATACTTTACAAGGGGGTACTCAAAAGAAACTGGAATTTTGCAATATTATCTTATTCATTTAGTTTTACATGTTTACACTTTTATTGCCTTCAAAGTATTCTCCATTTGAAGCAATGCATTGGTCCAGAGAAGTGATACCTTTTAAAAACTTTGTCATTTTGTTTTCTTCATCTCTTCCACATCTATAAATTCCATAGTACTAGCTTTTGTCACCAGTGATGACTTTTAAAAAAAGGGTTTGGATCAACTTCTGTTCTTTCAGTTCATAACATACATTCAATCATGACCGTTTTTGATCTTTTGTGAGTAAGCGAGGCACAAATTTTGCTGCAACTCTTTTCATTCACAATTCCTCACTCAAAATTCATTGGCAGGAGCTCCAGGACACACCCAGTCACATCAACAAGTTCATCAATTGTTCAGCAATGGCCCTCCAACATCAGTTCACAAATTTTTGTGATGTTTTCATTCATTTGATAGGTCAATGGTTTCCCATAACAAGGTTGGTCTTCAAGCAACAAGTGACCATTCCTAAAGCATGAAAACCATTTATAAACTTGTCTTTTACTCATGGCAGCATTCTTATAAGCTGTTTGAAGCATGACAACTATTTTGGCCGCTGTTTTCCTCAGCAGTAAAAAGAATTTCACAGAAGCATGCTATTTCTTCGTTTCTGCCAAAATTGACAAACAAGGGAGAAGCACTGCAAAACAAAAACACACCACATGGCAGTTTGACCTCACTAGATCAATGCTAGTCAGTGGACTAATGCCTGAGGGTTGCATCAAGTGGCTTCTAGCAGTGGAAGCCTGAACTACAATGTGCTTGTCCCACGGAGAACATTTCCAGTTACTTTTGGGTACCTCCTCGTATTGATTGATCCTAAAAGAATGAAGGGCATAGTTGACCTCCATTGCATTTGAACTAAGAATGCAAAGAACCAGAACAACTATCACAAAGTATTCTAGCTCTCTGATAACTCTACCAATTTGTCTCTCTCTCTCTCTTTCGGAGAGGCACAAGCACCTACACGCACATGTACACACACGGCAGTAACTTCCGCCTGCCGAATTCAATCACAAAGCTTCGGTCGGCTCGGGGCTATAGCAGAAGACACCTACCCAAAGTGCCACGCAGTGGGACTGAACCCGAAACCATGTAGCTAGGAAGCAAACTCCCTAACCACACAGCCATGCCTGCTCTCATTTCAAATTATTTAATTTACTCCTGGATAAATATACATCGACCAAAAGAAAACCATAGGAAGCTAGAAGACTGAGGTTTGCTGACCTATAATTGTTCATGGCCACAGACTGAATTACTTGAATTCTTAAGCACTATCAGCCACCACAACGGTGGAATTTCCTTTCTCCAGTTATGGTCAACAAAAAACAGACAGAAGAAAGTTTTGTGACAAACTTTGCTTCATTTAGGTCAGCCCTCTTGAACCGTTTTCCTCTTCCAGTTCATTGTTTTCCTGTCTCTTTTATGTTGTATTGTTGGTTGCTATTTCCTTCCATCCTATTTTCCATTCAGATCATGTTGTCTATTATTTAGCACTGCTCATTATTGATTAAATGATTAACTTACCTGGTTACTAGCATATCCAGATAGTTGGAGCTTGTAACAAATACAGATGCAATGACAATAACAATATTCTAAAGAAATAAATATTTAATAACAAATGAACTATGGCTAATAATAACTAAGCATAATTAATTCTCCACTTCAGAAAATGACCGTTTTATGAGAGATCTTTTTGTTAATCTGCAACTGTTTAGCATTTCTTCTACTGATTATTGTGTGTCAGCTAAACTGGTTTCTTGCATGAAATCTTTAAAAAAATTTTCTAAGTATGAAAGTACTGTAAGTAATTGTATAGAGAAGTCAGGGGTTTTAATATTTTTGAAGCGTTCAACAGTCAAGCAACAGTATGAAGTTCAACCACAGTTTGTAAGTTTGTACTTCATTGCACAATTTAGTTGAAATGATAACAAGTCACAGAATCAAGTCAACTATTTTCTGTTTTAGACCTCTGGTCAAGAATTGATATAAACCTTGAAATTCCAAATCAATAATTAAATGCTTGTGATGAGTTGTAAGAGTGTTTTTTGAACTTGTAACCTTAACTTCCTTGCATCTCAATTGATTTGATGTGCAATTATCAGCAGATGTTTTATTACTTAGATGTGTAAATAGTATCAGAGTTTCGTTTTGGGATTTGGTTTGCAAGATTCTTTATGTGAGTTCGTGTGTTGAAGCATATTCTGTTGTGTCTGGGGAGAGTCATTTTCTTTTTGTGTCTTATAATTTAACACACTCACCGGTAAAATTTCCACTTATTTCTTATTTTCATTTTCCTAAAATTTTCGTTGCGTCTTATATTGAAAAGGTTGCAAGATGCAATGAAAATTTTAGGAAAATAAAAATAAGAAATAAGTGGAAATTTTACCAGTGAGTGTGTTAAATTATAAGACACAAAAAGAAAATGACTCTCCCCAGACACAGCAGAGTATCAGAGTTGTTTTTGAACTAGAAACCATTATTTCTAAATTAAGAGAGATAACATATTCTTAAACACTGAATACATTTATTATGACTGCTTTTACTGAAATATAATCTAAATAACTTATTTGTAGTACATTATTTACATTTGATGGATATTTGTCCTCATCTTGTTTGTTGTTAACACATTTCAGCTGATACACCCTCCATACTTCATCAGGTGTCTTGGGGAAATTTTGAACTTGGGTTCTCATTCCTAAGGTAATTTTCAATGTTATCATTATTATGCCCATGGGCATATGGTGTGGTGGTTAAGAGTGTGGGCTACTAACCCCAAGATTCCAAGTTCAATTCCAGGCAGTGACTTGAATAATAATAATAATAATTATTATTATTATTATTTCTTTATTGCCCACAGGGGGCTAAACATAGAGGGGACCTGAATAATAATAATAATAATTATTATTATTATTATTTCTTTATTGCCCACAGGGGGCTAAACATAGAGGGGACAAACAAAAGGATTAAGTTGATTACATCGACCCCAGTGTGTAACTGGTACTTATTTAATCAACCCCGAAAGGATGAAAGACAAAGTCAACCTTTGTGGAATCTGAACTCAGAACGTAACAGCAGACAAAATACCACTAAGTATTTCACCTGGTGTGCTACCAATTCTGTCAGCTCACCATCCTTAAATAATAATAATAATAATATCAAAAAGTATCTTAGGAATGAGAACCCAGGTTCAAAATTTCCCAAAACACCTGATGAAGGCTGGAGCATATATCATCTGAAATGTGTTAACAAACAAGATGAGGGCAAATATCCGTCAAATGTAAATAATTTACATAATTCCTCATCTCTTAAATATAGAACTTTACTTATAGTGTTGTGGATAAGAATGTTAGTACTCTTAGTTAATAAATTAAATGTTGCTGAGATCCAGTCTCTTTCTATGCAAATATATAGGAATAAAACACTTGACAATGAATGAAGATGAAAACGATGTGGAAAAGCAAATATTTAAAACTGTTTTATTTCTAACAAAGAACTGAAGAATAATAATCTTATTTCAAATAGGAAAAATTAACAAATCTTTTATTGAATTCATACACAGAAGTCATTAAAATATGTAATTATTAGTTGACAAAGAGTAAACAGTTAAGCACCATTCTCTATTCCAGTGGCTCCCTAAGTGGGCAGTATTGAGCCCCTGGGGGCAGTGGAAAGTTCCAAGGGGGCGTTGTAGAAAAGTGGGGTGATAATGGGGGTAGATATTCATGTGAAAACAACAAAATAATGGATTAATTAGGTTGTTTTAATTGTGAAATACAATTGCTTTGAATTTGCTTCAGACAGAGGTCTATGGTTGTGATGGTTAGTTGGGGTGGGGGGCAGAAAGTGTCAAGAGGGCTGCAGCCCAAAAATGTTTGGGAACCACTGTTCTATTCTCTCATGTTTAACATTTTCAGTATCTCAATCGTAATCAATGTTGAGTAATTAACATCTTGAACAGTTTTTAAGCAAAAAATAACAAGTTGTTCTAAAAACGCATATCGTTTATTCTTTTGCTGGTTTCAGATATTAAGACTGTGATGGCCAGGCTGGAGCACAGGTTTCAAGGGTTTTTACTTGATCATCTCTCACCAGTTCTTATTTTAGTCTGTAATCTGTTTTATTCATCTTAATCCACGGAATGATTTAAGTAACTTTTTGACAGAACTAGATGCAATTCAACACATTATATAAGGACACATATGTCCATACATCCATATCTATCTAGCTACCTATCTATCTCTATCTATCTAATCCGTCCATCCACCCACCCACCCATCTATTCATGAGGAAGTGCTGAAAATATTCCTGGCTTTGAGTAAAAGAAAATACTGGAGGATCAGTAAATTGTGATTTTATTCTACATAATCCCTTCACAGATTCACACACTTATGGCAGTGATCCTTCAGTGTTTCTAACCTCTCTAAATGTATCTGGATAGTTGGGCCTTCAACCAAGCCTTTAGCCATACCCTTAAAGCCAGGAACCTTTCAGCACCTCTTTGATCTATCTTTCTCTCTCTCTCTCTCTCTCATAAAACTCTGAGTATGTATGTGTGTTTGTTAAGCAAAGCAATTTACATACATACACTGCATACCACTAAACAGTTCATATTGATCTTAAGAAAGATTTCTGTTACTTTTCACCCTAACTGCTTTATTTAGCTTCATCAATAACTAACCACATTACTCTGCTTCATTGTACACACAAATTTTTTTAAGTTATGTTGAAGTTGTACTTCTATAACCCAATGAATTACAGAAGTTACTGTCAGCAAGAAATGCCATACAAAGATTCAAAATTTTTTAAAGTTGTGAAAACATCCTGGCCTAACACCTACAGCATCACATTATCAATAAGAACAACAGTCATTTTTAATATTTCATTTTTTACAACCATTTTTAAATAGTAGAAAGTAATCTTGAAGCAGAATAAAATCTGATTATGAACATTAAGTAACGAATGTTACGTCTCCTTTTCAAAAAACATTCCCCAATGGCCACCTTGCAATTTATACAATAAAAGTAGAATGTAGAAGATGGTCCTCAACCAAATGGAGGCATGGTATAGGTGAAACACTGGATCTATAGATTTTCTCTGGAATTTGGACTATTTGCATGCCATTATTTTGCTTGAATAGGGCTGCACAACGATTAAAGATATCCATTATGAAAATATATTTAGTCTTAATTTATTGGTATTTAAGCTTAGAAACCAAATCCGTTGATGGAACAAATTTAACAAAATGGCAAATCCCTGTGGTATAGAAATATATTTCCACTCGCACACACTCTCAATATAGGGATAGGATTCTGGCTCTTCAGCTTTTGCTGTACTTATTCCACATAATTGATTTACATAAATGTTTTTATTCCATAGAATTGATTTCACGATAAGCTAAAGGGCAATTTTGGTTGCAGTGTTATTAAAAATGTAATCGAGATTTATTCATTACTAAGTGTACATATTTTGGCAAAATTCCTCCTATAAAGGAATTCTATGGAGAAATGAAAGGTAAAGTTCATCTCACTAATATTTGAAACTAGAATCAAGAGGGATAAAACCGTAAAAAAAATAAGTTATGATAGGAGTGTTTTGCTTAGTCTAATTGATATGAGGAGTGACAAATCTACAGTTAGCTTCGATTTCAGATTTTTACCCTAAATACCAAATCTTCTTTGTCTGGTGCTCGTTTCTCTGTCATCTCTATTGCACTTCTTCATCCAACACAATTTGACTGCAGTATTTTATGTACTTCTCTTCACTCTTATTCCTTCTCCACTCTTTTCTTCTTCTTCTCCACTTGTATAATTTGGGAGCACCAGCTCAGACTGTCAGGCCATGTTGCTCGCTTTTCTGAGCCAGACCTTGCTTATCCTGTTCTCTTCACTGAAGATCTGGTTGGAGTGCTGGCTTGTGCTGATCAACCACATGCCACATGGTCTCAGCAGATGAGGAGGAGGTATCTTGCAGAGTTGAGGACTGACTGGAACTCTGATAGATGGGTTAGGGTTAAGGGACCTGAGAATATGTCAACAAATGATGAGTGCAGTAACATGCAGCTGCAATGAAACATGCACCTACACCTGACCTATTCATAGTGTAGATGTGGATGCGAAACACTTTGGGCTACAAAAATCAAATGCTGCCACATATCTTGCCAAGTAACTTCATGACATGTCTAGCATCATCATCATTTCATGTCCGTTTTCCATGCAGTGGAATAGATTTTTACACTTGTAGAAGCATAACAACACATATTAAAAAAATAATAATAGTAAATCTTTCAGCTGTCTGTAATTTGACACTTTTCCATTACTCAATTACGCAAAAGTGATGGACAGCTATAGGTCTGGGTTTCAATATCAAAGAAAAGAAAAAGAACCTTGCTCCCATCCCCGCTCTCACAAAAAATTCTCAGAGACAGTTGTTGATCTCAAAATAAATAAATAAAAACTCCAAAAAAAATTACCACCAATTTTCAGCATAAAAATTAATGGAACAACCTTGAGACGGAGTTGAGAGCTTTAAATATTTGGAAAGTATCATATGGGTAAACATCAGAGAAATGAAATGAATGATTTGATTGCTTTCAGTGGGATCCAATATCTATTGTCAAATAAAATGGCTTTTAATAACAGCTAGAACATTCTAGTAGCACACATAGACCAATCTTTACATATGGCTGGGTAATCTGGATACATCAACAAACAGATGTAGAAGTTTATGTCAAGGGTGCAGTAATGAGGTTCTTTCACTGAATGCTGGAGGTGTCCCTTTACTTCTCAAACAGATGATTCTCAGGATCACCCCTGTAAAAGGGAAATCTTTTGTTTCCCCATCCACACTTTACTAATGAGAAGACCAAATACAGTTTGCGTTCAAATAATTTTTCTTTCATTGCCATAGTATTGGAAAGTTGTAACTTTAAACCTATGTCAGTTTGATTGCATATAACTATTTGTTTGTCCTTTTTTTTTTTCAATCCTCACAGCCTTTTCTTTATGAGGAAAACTGACCTCTGTACAGAGTCACAAATGTTAAAGTAATTAGATAAGTTGAAATCGTCATAAAAGAGCAACAGAATAAGTTCACTGGACATCACTTGAGAAGACAAAACATTGATTATGCCAACTGGATAACTGAAGGGAAAAGAGAGAGAGAAGATACTTAATGGTCTTACTAGCTAGCTACATTGAAAAAAAAAATGTTGTGTATATGACACGAGGGAACGGATGTCCATGATGATCAGGACCTGTAGCTGCGACACACGAAGAAGTGAAAGGCTGTGAGTTAAAAAATATTCTCTATATGTATGTCATCACCCATGTTTGTGAGTAATATGCTGTTAACTAATTAGGGAAAGGCTAAGTAATAAAACTTTCCCCAGCCAAATTAAAAATGTTTCTAGACAAAAAAAGACTCCAACTTTGTAGAATATTTAAAAACATAATTATGGCCAAATTTCTTGTTCCGACCGAAATGTTTGTGGCTAGAGCAACATACAGAGGTCTTGTCTTATTTTTGCATGTTGAACAAAGTGTGCTTCAACAATATCGTTGAGAGAAAATACTACAGGAAAGCATTCAACATAATAATTACAATATGGTAGTCTCACACATATAATATAGTAAACTAAAAAAAACTTCGATCAGCCGATATTAACAAAACTCCCTCTACGAGCTTATAATCTCCAAACAATAAGTGAAGGAAATAACTCCATCAAAGTCAATTAACCAAAATTTTGTAACAATACAAACAATGCAGACTGAATTTAAAATGTTTCAGCCTTATTAGAGCTTCTCAGCATATTCCGCTAAGTTGCCAAGACGAGGAAATGATATTTAAGGATGTGCTAAGATTTTGACTTTTCCGTTAAAAGTTTGATTAACAAGTCAGAAAGGTTAAAATATATCAATAAAAATATCTGACAATAACAAGGAAATATTCGCTGAAAAAGTAAGAACATTCTCCGCAGAAATAAGATTGTTGCCATTTCTGGCGTGTTTTGACAAATAGTTGTCATGGTAACAGCAGGGATGGTGGACAGGAAGTACTTGTGTATGTCTGGTTCACGTCTGCGCAGGCGCGAAAAGGATCACTTTCATTTGTGGAAGTCACTAACGGAAGTAAGGCTATTAACCTTTGCGCATGACCTTACAGAACTATTCTGAGACAACAATTAAAATGAAAGTGCGAGGTAAATACCATCGTATTCTCCTCTAGACGACTTACTAAATCTCATTACTCTAGATTATTAGCTCCAGACTGAAATACTCAACCAACACAAGATATATTCACTTGTTTTAACGTTCACTTTATAGATTTAATCGATATCATTCAGTCAATCGAAACATTCAAAATTGTAACGGAAAAAAAGAGATTCATATTATCTAAGCAGGATATATGCAATAGATGTATTACCAAGTCTGTTATCTCATCTAATTTAATGCCTGCATCGAATAGATAGTGACAATATTACTGCTAACACATTTGTTAACGAGTCCATTTATTTCCCATTTAGCCATCCGTACTTTTGGTTTTTTCCTCCCAATTTCTACAACAGTCTCCACACGCATGCGCACCACTACCAAGCCATCTTGATTCAATGCAGAAATCTCTTGTCAGGAAATATTTCTCATTGTTTTGTTTATAAATACCGGATTATGGTTTTAAATGAAAGAAGATGACATTTGACGGACCCCAGGATGAATCTAAGGAGTCCAATACAGCCTTACTTGAGCAATTCTCTTGCGATTCGTCAGGAAATACAACGATTTGAAAGTGTCCATCCCAGTATCTATGCCATCTATGACTTGATAGAAGCGATCCAGGATCCGTTAATACAACAACAAGTTCGCGAACATGTTGTTTGTATTGAAGGTTAGTATGAGTTCACTCTACATTTTCAACATCGCAAAGCAAATATCTGTATATCTGAAGTATAAAAGAATATTTAAACACCGTCCCTGTTGTATTAAAACATTGTTGTGTAGCTCTCACCGTCGTCGCCGCCGCCGCCCTCCTGTCATCTCTCTTTTAGATTGACACAGTTGAAGGAAGGGTTCACGCTTAATGCCGTTTATTCGGGAGGATTTCAATTAATATTACTCCAAATATAAATGAATGGGGTACTACTTGAGAACAGTGGTCCCGGTGCGCGCACTCGCGTAGTCGCGCTAGCTAGTCGTGACTAGTCGATCCTACAACGACTACCTAGCAAAGTAAATAAAACACAATAAATAATTTTTGTTAAACAAAGTAAATAAAACACAAAGTAAGGATCGACTAGTCACGACTAGCTTGCGCGAGTGCGCGCACCGGGACCACTGTTCTCAAGTAGTACCATAAATAAAACGGTTTTTCTCAACCTTGTAAAATGAAAGCAATCGCGGTGATTTTTGTTATGAAAATATTAAAAAAAAAGAGAAGCCTTGATAATTATATAATATATTTTTACAAGAGCAAAATAGCCCCGATTTTTAAAGGCAACAAAAAAAAAAAGATCGTGTGACATTCATGCCTTTTCCGGGGCCAAGAGCAATGAAAATGGTGTTAAATGATTTTTAACCAGTAATCGAAACCGAGTTGCATACTCAGCTTCGCAGAGAATTCACGTTTTCTTTACAGGTTTTTGTCAATAATAATAATAATAATAATAATTCTTCTGATACCGGTCGAGTGGAAGCACCGATCATCGTTCATTTTGCCAATCTAATGTAACACCTCCCAGGCCCATCTAAAACAAAATGTCAAAATTGTATGATTTATTGGCAGAATTCTTCCTTGTTGACTCTGATGCTGCATTATATTATTATTAGTGGGTGTGCAATGTGTACAGATACTACATGATACGAACATGAATTCTAATTCCATATTTTATACACTCTGTATATATATATATATATATAATGTGTGTGTGTATTATAAATTCAGTGATTTTTCTGATAGAAATATGTCTACAAATTTCAATTATTTTTAACATCTCGTTTTTATACAATTCCTCTATTTTTGACCTGGATGTTTCTTGTCATCGATTTCCATTCTCTTTAAATGCTATTAATCTAATGACTAATTATTATGTGTGACTTTGAATAGCAAAACACCAGCAATATGACGTTTGCTTGTTAAATATTAAATATCAGACATGTGTGAAGTGTCTTATCTTCACATTTCTTCGCTTGCCAATGTCTTTTCTCTTGAAATTGAATTAGATATCATCTTCTCAGCAACAAGGAATTCTTTCAGTTGATCCATTCTTTTAAGATACTTCATCGAATTATTCTATAATCTTTTTTCTTTCTTGCTTTCATTGTTCACGATATTGGTGGAAGTAAAGACATTGAGCGAAGGTACATTGGAGATAGAACTTGGCGAGGGTTGTCTGCGCAAAACATTAACCACTGATAACTCTCCATTTATCTCTCAAGATTTGCTTGTCTTCATACATTTTTATACTCTAAAACCGACTCCTTAAATTTCATTTTAAGCAAACGGTTATTTTTCTAATATATCTTTAATTATACTGGTATCTATGTAGACTAGTGAGTTTGCTTAATTATATTAAACCAAATTTCATTGTGAAACACCTATGTTCTGCATAAACAGGGATCGATTTACAGCTACCGAAACTGATCCCCCATTTTGAGAATTGCTTCAACTGTTTCTCCCATATCTTTTCCCCGTCTGTCATTCCATTCTATTAGAACTGATTTTATATAATAGCTAATTAGGAACTCTGCAGAAATCGAATGTATTTTGTCTTCAAATTTTTATTTCCTCAAAACTGCAATAGTAGTCGTTGTAGCAGTTAACTACTTCGTAAAATGGCCAGTTTTAATATTCATCCGGCAAGCTTGTAAGGAAATATCCAATAAATAAACTGACCACTGTTCTATCCAACTACTGCTACTATGACAAGGCCACTTTCTCCTGCTATATCAGCTGATACTGACGTTTGGTCTTGCTCTCTTTCCTGGTGAAATGACTAAATACAGAAGGGAAGCAGAATAGTAGTTGCAGTAGTAGTAGTTGTAGTAGCAGCAGTAATAATAATACTACTACTAGTAGTAGTTGTTGTGGTAGTAGTAGTTATAGTAGTAGTAGTGTTGCCGTATGTATGATGACTACAACCGGCGCCTTTCTTCTCTCTTGTAGCTCGCATCAGCTAGTTTTACCTACCTACTTCCCTATTACCTACACTAACTCGAAATCTACTAACGTCGTCTATATTACTACTTCCATCTACTTTCTCTTCCGTCTGACGCACCGTTCTCTCTCTCTCTTAACAAAATATTTAATTTATGGAAGAACATAGCTTGGATTCCTTGGATTTTCGTCGAATGTAATTTTTACTTGGAGATACTTTAGTCAATTATAATATTTAATAGTTCTGTTTCTTCCACAAATTTAACAGTTTATATATATATATATATATATATATATATATATATATACTGAAGGAAAACGATGAAGTCTTTTATCCTTATTATTTTAGTAAGCATCAATCTACGCGTGTGATTTGTGTATTTTCAAATCCAAGTTAATCTACCCCCCACACACATTTTTTTTTTTGTGCATTCGTTATTTTGGGACTAAGGCTCGATTATTTTGTTATTAACATTAGTGTGTAGTAGGGGCAAATAACAGTTGATACTATGTAGGAATGTATAACAGTACAAATTCATTCTCCGTGCCTCTTTCTAATGACTAATATGACCTAATTTTATCCTTTTCTTCGCTTTTCTCATCCAACTTGCTCATCTTTTTTGCACAGTATTTCTTATTGTTTTGCAAAGTTCGCTTGTATGCCATAATCTTTTGCATTATTGGCGAGTTTTAGTTATTTTAAAACTATGCTCGCATTCGCATTTCAGCAACTGCTTCTAGAGAGAAGGCTTTACAAGCATATTTGATATTTAATTAAAGGTTGCATACTTTAATGGTACCAAATGTTTCAAAAGTAGAAAATCTCTTTGAATAAGGATATCTGTAAAATAATATACAGTGCAGGTTAGCTATTTAAGGAGCACCTGCTGTGTGAAAACATCTGAAGTAAGGCGCTTTCAGAATCATTTTCAACTGGAATTGGTTTTTGCTGCTTACTGGTATTTTTGGATGTGCAGAATCTTTGTCATTCTTACAGAAGAAATAACATTTTTACTTGTTTCAAGCGACATAATTGTTTTGTTAGTATTGAAATTTAATTATAATTCTAGCCATGATGTCACGTATCCATGCTCTATACTCACAGTTCAGTCTAGCATTGCCGAATAATTTAAAGAGCAGCAGTTAAGCACCAACGGCTCCCTGAACTCGTGTGCTGTAATTATGATGAAGCAACTCCAACACACATTATTTATATGTAAGCACAACTAACTTGTCTCTGTCAGAGAATTTAACATCGGTAATATGTTATTCTACCCCCTCGCCTCTACATTGATGTAGGGTTCTTATGAATTTCTCTAATGACATGAGTTTTAGTTAATTTATTGTTTCCTATCATGCAAAGAAAAAAAAGCAAAATAACTGCGTGCACACGTCCGTAATGTTGCACATGGTGAGAATTTTTTTAGTCATTAAATAAACCAGATTAAAATTCCATCAAAAAGCAAAAAATAAAATAATAATAATAAATGGTTTTTTTTTTTTTGATTTTCATTCATTCAGTTAAAATAATTGCAAATGTATCGACATATGCTCCACTTCTCTACATTAACCTATTTAGATTTGTTGATTTGCAATATATTCTTTGGTAAATAAATTATAATGTTTATTTTAACTTCTTCTTACTACTACTACTA